>NW_026925537.1:0-242500 GCF_032062105.1 Saccostrea cuccullata | reverse complement strand
TTTCTTCTTGACAGCAAATTACTATTAAAATTTTAGAAAATCAATATTGTCATGTATGTATTCTTTGTTATTGGAACTTATGTTTCATGGAACAAAATGTACAAGTACTTAAACAAATTTGGTATAAGATATACCGGTATATTTGCTTGTCAATACTTCACCTGCTTATAAAGTTTTTATGCCCCGCCATGAATATGGCAGGGGCATATAGTGTTTGTCATGTCTGTCTTTCGTCCTTCCGTCTTTCCATCCTTCTGTCCTTCCATCACACTTTGCGTTTATCTCTGTTCAAAGCTTAGTTTCAAAGAAACTAGTTCTAATTGTAACGGGGACCGTTACAAATGTTCCCCAAACGCTCCCCAACTCCCTTTTGGTGCCATATTCCCTGTATCAGCTCCATTAAATAGGACAAAATATATGCATTCGAGACTTTAACAACGCCAAGTTCATTCAAATTTTAGCATTGCAAGCGTGCGCATGTGAATGCATGTGCGTAATGACCATATCATCTTGTCTACACAATCTATATATTTTTTATATACTAAATATTAAAGTACTTAATCCAAAAGTATTAAAAAATACACTCATTCAAGTGTATTTTTGATTTATCTCATTTCATGTGCACGCACGTACGTGCATACATGAGCATGGTGACCATATCTTCTTGTAGAAGTCCTTTACATCTATCTATGTTCTAAATCCCACCCCGTTTGGTTGAAAACCAAGGGAAATATAGCTGTTTAAAGTTTCAGCCAATCAGATTACAGTGAACGTACACGCACGTGTTCGCATGTGCATTATGACCATACCGTCTTGTAGAAGTTCATTATATCTATCTATGTTCCAAATTCCATCCTGTTTGGTTGAAAACCAAAGGAGTTATAGCTATTTAAAATTTAAGCCAATCAGATTGCAGCACACGTGCATGCACGTGTTTTCATGATAATTGCTATATATCATATTGTAGGATATCTTAATGCATGGCTATATTCAAAATTTCATAGGATTTCGTCGAAAAACAAGAAAGATATAGAGACTTTAGTTTCAGCCAATCAGAGCGAAGCGCACGTGCATGCGCGTGAGATCTTGCTTTTTTGATCATGTCATCTTGTCTACACTACTAATATATCCTTACATTATAAATTTCAAAAGATTTCATCAAAAAAATAGAAAAGTTAAGGCTATATCCATTATATTGGTCATTTCACGTGTTGCACGTGCGCGCTCTTGCAAGCACGTGCGCACAAAATGGCATGTTGACAATGTCATCTTATCTACATTTATAATATGTCTATATATTCTAAATATCAAAGCATTACATCAAAAAATGTAAAAGTTACGGCAATTTCAAGTATATTGGTCATTTCACGTGTTGCACCTGCGCGCTCTTGCAAGCACGTGCGCGCAAAATGACCCTCGTTCCGCAAATCTACATAACATGCCTACTTATCCAAAAAAGGTTTCCCCTTAATCGGATGTGTACTTTACAAGATCATTCGCGGACAAAATTTTCCCAAGAAGAAAAATAATAATAACTAGATGAGAAACTCGTTGCGAGCAACGAGAGGTCTTCCGTCCGATTCCGGTAAGAAAGCGTAAAATCGACCTAAAAAAGTAAACAAAAATTGCACACAAGAGGGATTGAGCTGCCAGCATGAAAATCCAACGAGTTAGATATTACTGAATTGGGACCTCTGCTCTGAATCTTCCTGTATATACCTCTGTGTAACAGTGCTTTTTGTCTTATAATTATGAAAGGCGAGTCACTATTCATAATTTCGCGCCAAACGCTACGAGTTAATTATAGCGCCTTTTCTTTGGAAAGTTCTATTAAATAGGTGTGATAGCTTCAATGAAATAAAAAATGTGTTCTTATAGCCTAAAATTCGAGGATTAGAAAGTACCCGGTATATTAAAAACATTTACAAATTCCATATCGTTTGTAAGCAAGTGACACTAAAGCGGTGAAACAGCTATGGATTTTTAACTTTTTAAAAATTCCCTGTTTATCCCCAAAGTGAACTCTCCCGATTAGTTAAACTTTCATGAAAAGGTTGAACTGTTTCGCCGAAAAAAAATGTTCGCCTTAGGACGGTCAGGGAATTGGATACCATTTATGCTCAATAACTTGAATCAGCTCTTTGAGACAAGAATGCTGATATAAACTCCATTAAACGATCTGTCAAAAAATGGTTCTCTTATTTTTGTCTTTTCTATTAGTTTAATATGACACGAATGTGCATCGGAAAGACAGTGGTTAAGTTTTATACTTACAATTTCATTGATATTCTTTCTGAGAGAGTATTACTTATAACTATGATTTAAGACCTGTTTTTCCGTCGTGCACAAGATATTAAGCATCGAATTTCATTTGCATAATATTATTATGTCTCTTATTTTTTTTTTTTTACTTTGAGATCCAGCCAAAACCCATTATAGAAGATACGTTAGTTTGAAACAGAATTGCGACTTAACTACGACGTGTCAATCCAAGAATTCCTTTACATTTCATTTATCCTTATGATACCTTCGTTCAAGCAAACGCTCAGCTGCCTCCGTAAACCCCGATTGCGAAATACCGGAGACAGCCGCCATTTTGGACCCGCTTCAGATTTTTGAATGCTTTTATCTGGAGTTTGGATTAATGAATATTCAAACAAATTATAAAGTAAGCATCATAAGAAGGGTTTCTATTAACATACCAAAAATAAATGAAAAATATTGAAAAACAAAAAAGTTAGAAAATACGATATTTTTTAATTTGCATCTCGTAACGACCGGAAGTATTGACGACGCACGAAAAGGTGATTCTGCAAACCAGAAAGTCATGATCTATCATCTCCAATAAGTCTCCATTTCATATACTTAGCTATTTTCGAGAAAAAGGGGCGACAAAATTGCATTTTAAAATCAGGAAATTGTCCATAACTTGGCACCAGAAGAGAATTTTCCAAATTTCTCTTCGGATGTAACAACTTCATATTATGACACATATTTTGTGAAAGTTTTATGAAAAACTGCTGAATAGTTTTCGAGAAATCGCCTGCACAAAATTTTGTCAAAAAAAAGAATAATAAGAATAATAAGAATAATAATAAGAAACAGTAGAATCACTATAAGGTCTTCCGTGAAGACGGAAGACCTTAACTAGATGAGATCTCGTTGCGAGCAACGAGTAGGTCTTCCGTTGAATTTATCGATAAGATGAGATGTGATTTTGACTGAGATATTCGTAATAAGGTAATGAAATTAAGTTTTCCATCATTAAATTTAATTTTTCTGATTTATATCAAACTATTTTGAGCATCTTTAGTTCAATATGCTTATAATTAAAATATTCCTCCTTTTTGAGATGTAAAGCATTCAAAATATAGAATTTTGGCCCCTCGCAACCCCATATTACGCAACAGCAACATGTAATCAAAATCTTATAAAACGTTGTTGCAAAGCGTTACGATGAATATCTTTGCTTCAGTAATGTATTACAAAATATACATGAGCTAAAGATGAAAGACTTTTGGCCCCTCTGGACCCTAATTTGAGGAGTCAGCCCCTTTTTTCTGGATTTCAAATGAAAGGTCTTGTGAATTCAAAGATTTTTTGTTCAAAACCTATTCAGAGATTTCTTTTCGTTGTGGAGATATGCTGAATGGAAATATTTAAGTGCTACCCTCAAAGTCCTGAATGGGGCCATTTTACAAAAAAATTGAAGTAAGAATATTGTTTAAAACATTATTCCGACCATCTTTTGTTCAATATTGCTTATCAAAGTATTCGCCCTTTTCGAGATATAAAACCTCAAAGATTTAGCATTCTGGCCCTTTGTGACCCCTAATTACGTAACCTATGACCAAAATTTTATAATATCTTGTTGCTAATCGTTAAGATAAATACTTTTGCTTCAGTAATGTATAACAAAATATTTATCGTTAACGAGCTAAAGATGGAAGACTTTTGGCCCCTCTGAGCCCCTAATTTGAGGAGTCAGCCTCATTTTCTTAATATCAAATGAAAGGTCTTGTGATTTTGAAGATTTTTTGTTCAACACTTATTCAGAGATTTCTTTTTGTTGTGGAGATATGCTAAATGGAAATATTTAGGGGCCACCCTAAAAGTCCTTAACGGGGCCCGTTTTACAAAAATTCAAAGTATGCATATTATGTAGAACATTATTCTGACTATCTTTTGTTCAATACTGCTAATCAAAATATTCCCCCTTTTTGAGATATAAAGCGTAAAAAATTTGACATTCTGGCCCCTTGTGACCCTTAATTACGTAACATATGATCAAAATTTTATCATATTTTGTTGCTAATTGTTTAGATAAATACTTTTGCTTCAGTAATGTATAACAAAATATTGGTCATTAGAGAGTTATAGATAAAAGATTTTTGGCCCCTCTGAGCCCCTAATTTGAGGGGTCAGCCCCATTTTCTTGATATCAAATGAAAGATCTTGCCATTTTGCACATTTTTTCTTCAATATGCTCTAACAAATTATGAACAGGTACGAAGATATGAAACAAAATGTGTCAATTTTTGTGAGATGTTTCTGAGACATTTTTCGGGCTCTACCGAGCCCCGGCGCCTTTTGCGCTAGAAAAATTTTGAGACCCAATTACAATTCACTATACCTTTGTTTACTTTCACTGAAAATCTTAAGTCAATATCTTAAGTCGTTTTGGAGGAGTTTCTTGGACAAGCCGACCCTCTGAAAATCAGAAAATCGTCCATATCTCACGACCGGAAGTGACGTCATCAATATAAAAAATTTCCAATAAGGTTCAGATCAATATCTATTAGATCTGAAAGTTTCATTTAAATCGATCGAGCCGTTTCTGAGAACTCGCGTGCACAAAAATCGGTAAGAAAAAAATAATAATAATAGGGAAAAAGAAACCGAACGAAAACAATAAGGTCTTCCGTTGGAAACGGAAAACCTTAATAAGAAACAGAGTAAAAACAATATGTTCCCCAACTTCGTTTGGGGAACATAACTATCCAAGATATTTTCATCAAACTTCACATGCTGATAGATATTGATGAGAGCTTTGCAACTGCATCAACATTTTTTGACCTTGACCTTATCAAACTGCATATGCTGATACATACTGAAGAGGCCTATTCAACTTCATCAACATTTTTTACCTTGACCTTTCCTTTGACCTTGACCTTTTTTTCTTAAATTAATGTTTAGCTCAGTTTTTAAGAAATCATCCAAGATATTTTTATCAAACTTCATTAGCTGATAAATACTGATGAGAGCTATTCAACTGCATCAACATTTTGACCTTGACCTCACTTTTCCTAAATCAGTGTCTATTCATATGCTGATATATACTGATGTAAGCAATTCAACTGCATAAAGATTTTAGACCTTGACCTTTCATTTGATCTTGACCTCACTTTTATCAAATTGTGTTTAAGTCAGTTTTAAAGAAATCATTCAAGTTATCTTTATCAAACTTCATATGTTGATACAAATTGATGAGAGATATTCAACTGCATCAACATTTTTGACCTTGACTTTTCCTTTGACCTTTGACCCCACATTTCCTAAATTAGTGCCAAACTTCATATGCTAATACATATTGATGTTAGCAATTCAACTGCATCAACATTTTTGACATCGACCTTCATTTGACCTTGACCTCAATTTTAACAAATTGGTTTTAAGTCGGTTTTAAATAAACCATTCACAATATTTTTTTTCAACTTCATATGCTGATGAGAGCTTTTCAATTGCATCAACATTTTTTGACCCTGACATTTCCTTTGACCTTGACCTCACTTTAAAGAAATTAGTGTCAAACTTCATATGCTGATACATACTAATGTAAGCAATTAAACTGCATCACTTTTCAAGATATTCTGATCAAATTTCATACAGTTATACAAATTTTCATGTTGCATTACTAATAAACCCTAGGCGGAGCATATGGACATATTTCTAGTTTTTAGACGGGGTCACGTGACCCGTCTATTAGTTTACTGTCAGAGGCCTCAAAACGGAAAACGTAGTGATAACACATGAATTAAATCTACGCTATATGAAAGAGTGCAGAAATTGTTTTGATCAAAATATAAACATTCTGTATCAAATTGAAGAAAGTGATATAAACTTTTTTCAAACTCAAACTAATAAAGCATTTTGAACATTTAATACTAAAAATATTAATTGTAAATCGCTCTAGTAAACAAAGTATTCTCCTGCATATTATTACGACTGCGTGTGCATCATCCATTGTTTACTTCCGGAAAAGTATTCATTCGTACCTGGTGAAATTCGGACAGTTCAAAAAGGTTTCCAGACTGAGCAATTATTGAAATTTCTACATCAAATTACATTAAAAACGTGAATTTATATCATACACAGTTTTGTTTTTTGTATATTAGAAAAAAATTAAGTTGTTATTAAAACTCGTAAAAAATAAATCACATTTGTGAAATCTAGCATGAAGATTATTTTGACCCCGTCTTTCAGCACTGTCTCAGTACTTTGATTTATGTAGTGTTAATTGCACCTCCTGATCCTTAGCCACCCTCTGTAGTATGCGAGTTTAAGTTTATAGCATAAATTCATGATGGATGCCATGGTGCCTTATGACATATGAATCACTAACCAGTCCCTCTATTAGCACTATAGAAACTGAAGGTTCTAAATACCACTGTACTTAACTATTAAGTAACCTAATTTAATTCTTCACTAAGATTCAGAATTTACAAAACAACTTACAACTAACACCAAAAACTTCATATGATTGTAAAATTCTGCAAAATTAATCATTCTCTTTGAAGTTGTTTATGTAAAAATATCTTACCACATTTCTTTTAAAAATTTTGAAATAATTTTCAATATAATATGTATAATGTCAATTTAAAAGTTATATGAAGAATTAAATTTAGTCGTAAGTCATAAGTCCTTTTGTAAAATGGGCTCCAGGGTGCTCTCATCTTCAGTAAGTGACACAGAATATTCTTTGTTGAACACATTTAATAGCTTCAAAAGAAATCAAGTAACATTAAAACTACTATATTTCCATTTCTAATTTTTTTCTCTGTGTTAACTCTTTGAAAGTTAGCGGAGTTGATTTCTTGATAATTCTACCGGAATGTAAATTAGGCAGGTCGAGAGGTCAGGAGCTAAGGAGGCCTAATATGCATGCAAATTTCGTACACATCTGTGTCTGTGTCTGACGCTAAGGAAGCCAACTATGCATGTAAATCTCGTGCGGCTGCCTTTGTGTTTGACGTCTGTGGCAGCTAGAGGACTATTGAAATTGGCATTGGAGCCCTCGTGTAATTTAAATCTATGTCTACATTTAAAATCTAAATCTACCATTTTAATTTACAATGAAATGGAAATATAAGGAATCACTGTCTAGTTAGTATAGTATGCCAGGGACATCAACAATAGTTGGAAACATGGGATAATTTATGCATAACGGGCTTTGCCCTTATGCAAATTATCCCATGTTTCCCACTATTGTTGATGCCCTGGCATACTATACTAACTAGACAGTGATTCCTTAAGTAAGAACATCAAAACTTCTAAATAAATCAGATAAACTTGCAAAAATTACGTATTTCCCTACATGAGAAGACATTGTTTTTTGAAAAAAAATTGTTCATGTCATTATCATCTTAACATTTTGGCAATTTTTATTTGTATCTTAATCTCTTAGTGACAGCTTTTCACTTTTTCTACACTGTGTATTAAATTCTAACTTGTAAAACCTAATGAATTTTAGACTTTTAAAGGTGGCAATTTTCTCTTACTTGATGCCCCCCATGAATTCAGTGAAAGCCTTTCTCTATGATTTGTTTTCCTGATCCTTTAAATTGTCTTATCCTACAATCTCGTCTCTCTCAACTTTAAAATGTTAATATTTAATACTGATGATTGTTCAAGTTTTTTCACAGTATGTAACAGCTCTTGCAAGTCAGGCTGGAAATTAAGTTTCTCTGATAAACTCATTGTAATTTTCTCCATTTATGAACGTGGTAGTCAGCTCATTCATTTACAAGATCAAAATATATCTCTGCGAATGTTTTTTCTTACCGCCATGCTGTCAAACACTTCAGTTCCTAATCTCAATCATCAACACGCTTAATAGCATTGAGAAAAAGGAAAATCAAAGCATTTAAATGACCTAACACATGTTTTTCTTAAAAAAAAATAAACGGATAAAAACGGACAAGAAACGAATCAAATAAAAAAAAAATGTAAATGAAAAGTAGAATAAAATATTTTGAGTCGGGCTAATTTCGTGGGTAGGTCGGCTAAGGGTAAACAAACAATATTTTAATTTAGGCCTAGTACAGATTAAGGTTTGTTCAAATCACGGCCCCCAGGGTTACTTATGTAGGGTGGAGCAACAATAGGGGATCAGCTTTACATTGGAATTTATAGGGAAAATAACTTGTAAAATTTTCTTTTCAAGAACAGCAAAGCTATGATTAGTCATATTATTATGAAAGCATCCTTAAGTAGTGAAGATTCAGGTTTGTTCAAATGATGACCCCTTGAGATTTGGTTGGGCCACAACAGGGGATTTCAAATATCTTCCAATCATGTTCCTATAGGTTGGGCATTAAATGTCCAAATCCAGTTTCTGCTTTTTCCTAGCTAAAGTGCTCTGGTGAGCGATGAGGCCCATGGGCTTCTTGTTAAATAAAAGAACTTGTTTTCAACTTCAAAATTATTGTACCAGGTTAACAGTCTGAATTTTGTGATTTAATTTATAGCACCTTACAAAACAATACTTTAAAGATGCAGCAGCAAGTTTAACCTGATTAGCACTCATGGAGAGAACAAAGAAATACTCTTGATAATTAATGGATGATTGTGGAGGCCATTTTACATGTAGTAGCCTCTTGTTAGTCAAAGCTTTGTAAATTCTCATTCCTAAATTGTCATTGATTGGTTCCAATGAATTTTTAAGGCTGCAAGTGATTTGTATACAATTTACCCATTGTGGTGCATTAATTTTGATGGAAAGCAATCTGATTTTGGACATGCATAAAGAACAGGTATAAATCTGATTTTCTGTTCAGAAAACCTGAAGAAATAGCATACTGTATAAACACATTTAATTTTAGTTTATTAAAGGGATAAATGTGTTTGCAAGTCTACTTGCTTGACAAAATCATCTGGCACGTGATTTACTTTGACACCTTATTCCTTTCATCCTTTCAGTTTTCCAAATTGAGTTTAAAATGTTTTTTACATGCTCGGCTAGAATTGTGCACATATTTGTGAAAATTTACACCTGCTTGAAAGTTATACCCTTTAAAAAAGGGTAATTTATGTAATTGAAAACCAATTGATGCAAAGGCCCGCCTTTTAAATGGCATTTTGTGCATAATCCGATGAAATTTGACTTATGGTTTTGGATGGAAAAACGACAGATCAGTTTCAAAAACTCCTTTATAGGTTTATTAATTGAGCATGGTCCCAACCCGTGATGAGTGGGTATTCAGATTTAATTTGTATCCCGTAATATGCTAGATGAATAGCATGGAGAGACACATTGCAGAAGAAATGCCTGTTAGCCTGATTTAGATTGGGATTATTTTCCTCTTTCAATTTATTCTCAAAGTGAGTCCCTTTATTGGGATGTGCAGTCCGTAGCAATAGAATTTTTTTCAGGTCCCTTTATTGGGATGTGCAGTCCGTAGCAGTAGAATTTTTTCCAGGTCCCTTTATTAGGATGTGCAGTCCCTAGCAATAGAATTTTATTTCAGTAGGAGTTTGCATTGACTTTTTGAAGAAGACAAAATAATGCCAGTATTGATTTACAACTCAAAAACTTTCAAGTTTTGTGCAGAATTTTTTTTTTAATGCAGAATAGTAATGACAGTTAAAATTTTGCTTTACCTTAAGGGTATGATTGATCGAAGCCACCACAGATACAGATGCTCTTAAAAGACCCCCCCTCCCCCCCGCAAAAAAAAAATAAATAAAACAGATGAATATATATTGTAGAGCCAATTTAAAGGGTGTTTCATTAAACTGAATGCTTCATTAATCCAAACAATTTGCTCTGGAGCAAAAGAAATCACACCTAATCTTAAGGCTTGACTGTATTTTAAATGGCTTTAAATCCATCATCATCTATTCTTCCACCCCCTCTATGGACCCTCTTGATAAAAATGTTAAATGCTCTTAAGGACATGGATCTCGAAAAAATATATTAAAATTCTGTTAAACTTTTTTCAACTGTAACTTATGCATGCATTTTTATCACACAGTTTTCATATCAAGCTGGCTATAAATTCCTCATTTATTCCAGATCTTTTTTTTTAAATCTGTATTTAAATTCAATTAAATTGAAATTCTCCAAAATAAATAAAATGTAGTGTAATTTTACCATATTAAAAAAAAAAAACAAAAAAACCATAACAAAATACAAGATACTAAACCTAGATTTTTCCTATAATGGCCTTTGAATTAAACAACACTGCATGCATAGATGCAAAGTAAATTGAAAAAAAACCGGTGATCAAGGAAACATTAGAGGGAAGCAAAAATGGAACCAACATTATTGCATAACAGATCATTTGCTTTATAATTTTAGAATATACTCTTGCTGCAAGGCCCTTTACCCATACCAAACCATTCTCACAATTTGCTCATGAGCAGCTCACGTGAGGATTAACCAGATTTCCTCACCTGAGTTGCTCACGTGAGTCTCATGTGCAATTTAACATGCAAATTAGGTGAAATGCTCACGTGAGCAGGGTTCTGCACATTAGCATTTTTTGCTCACGTGAGGAATCATTTTGCTCACCTAGAATATTGCTCACATGAGGCTCATGAGACTCATGTGCAGCAATTGCTCACTTGAACAAGCAACAACAGAACAAAATTCAGATTACAAACATTATATAATTATGTAATTTTAAAATGTGATTCATCAATTACATTTTAAATACTCTTGAGCAACATGTACATGTAAATAGATGCATGCATAATTATGTTCAGTGAACTTCATTTTTTAAACTTAAAATGAAATGAAAACTTTAATTAAATTATTATAATTATATATGTACAGTACACATATCAATTAAAGTATTATTATCCAATAGTTCCATTTCCAGTAGATTAATATAGAACATCCAATGTAAATGTCCAGTCAACATTTTTGACTTCAAGTACTAGATGGATTAAATTGTCTTAAAGTTGTCTTGGAGGCTAAACGTAGATGTTTCTGCCTTTGCTGAATTTATGAGTGGCATGCAGTCATACTTTGATGTAAAATAATAATCCAGTGGTCTTAAGAATCATAATCAGTTCATCCTGTTCCATTCTTTTTCCTTGCATTTCCTTTAAATGAGTGCCAACATCAGAACTCCATCATGTATGCAAGCTTAGCTAGGGTCCGTGATTAATCTGCAGATCCTTTGATTCCAACTTTTATCTGCAAAAAAATTTGAAGTTATACTTCGTATATTTTCAAGGTTCCATTGGTCATGAAAAGCCAGCGTATAGAAAAATCATATGCATCAATATTTAATTAGCTACTTAAATACATGTTTTCATAGAATACCGCACTGAGGCTGTCAATTGTACACTCTGACCAATTTTTCTTACCATATTTATAGTTTTTAGTTAAACTGTATAATGCCATAATTAAATATATCAAAATTAAATGCACTGATAATTAACACACAAACATATTATTTTTTTTAATTAGTAATATCTGAAATGAGAGGGGGGATAATAAATTTCAGAGCACTTACCCTATTCTCAGATCAGTAAATTAATTAATCTTTGAAATTTTCCTTCATTGTGGCTGCACCATGGTATATCTATACAATTGATCTTTAATCATCCCATGGACATACTGGATACATCTGTAACTTTTAAAGGCTGGCAAAAGTTCAATATGGTGATATATATTTCCAAAAGCAATTTCAAGTTCTTCATGTATTAATCCATATACTTTCAATGTCCCTCACAAACATTTTGTATTGAAATTTTGAACTGGTCTGAGAAAACTTACAAATCTTGACTGGCTCTTTAAACTGCCTTTAAGTAACAGTGGGGGACACAACAGGTTGTTTAGGTAAAAAGCACTTTCAAATTGATGGGAATATATGAAGATTAAAAGCTCAATAAATTAAGATATTCCTGCCTGGTCCCCAATCATTTGTGATGCTATCATCAGGAAGTGTTAATGCTTAACACATGGTCAATTTGTAATAAAGGCTTGGGAAAGCTACCACAAGAGTGTCAAAGTATTTATTTCCTCACGTGAGGCTCACGTTTTAAAATCTGTAGTTTAAATTCTCTGGTTTTGGTTCTACTTGTAATACTGAATTTTGACTATGTCCAATTTCCTCACCTCTTGCTCAAAAAAAAACTCACTTGAGAAAAAAACTTAGAAAAATCACTACCAATGCGCTATATCTTAAATAAGGCTTTTTCTTAGGTGAGCATTGAAAGACTTTTGCTCATGAGCATTGAGGTAAAATTTTGCACATGTGCATTTTGGAAAACAGAGACTAACAAACTGCACATGAGCAAAATCCAATTCTAACCTAATTTGCATATAATTTTAGAATATACTCATGTGCTGCAAGGCCCTTTGTTATTTTTTAATTTTTTAAGCTCAGAACTTAATTTACACTGCATTAACTAGCCTAGAATTTTAGTGAATTAAGGTATTATGTTTACTTTTGTAGCCTTCTTTTTCTGACGGTAATTTTTTAGGCTGCCCATATAATTTCCTTCACCTGTTTTTGCCACATAAATTTGTTCAAGTTAATGATCTGTAAAGAATAAAAACATTTACTTTCTTTATATGAAATTATTTGCACAAATTAAAATTGGAATGTGTTATAGAATGCAATGCAATTTGTTTTTCCATCCCAGTGTTTCATTAGCCTGTTATTTTTTTCCATTCCCCTCGATTTAACCAGGTTTTCTTAATAAACAGTGGCTCATATTACACAGAAATATAAATGCTTTTAGGATTTCTAAATGTGCACATGCTCTGATGTGTTTGACCTCGACCTTTTTCAGCAGTCTGGGGGCTGATTGTACTGCAGATACAATCACATTTAAATAGACTGGTGTCTCAGGCTTGTGAAATTTCAAATGATATCCGATTGTAATATGAAGTCACCCATATAAACATTGCAGTTCAAATTGAACCTTTGTCAGCAAACTTTTTGAACACTACACACCAATGTTTTAGCTGAAATTTTTAAAGAAGAATTTTTTAAGAGAAAAAAATGTATGAAATCTGCAGAAATTATTTTTGCATCCAAAATTGAGGTCTAGCTTATATAAATGAGACGGATAGAGAAAAAAATTAAGACAGGTATGCATAAAATTTGTGTCACGAGTTATTTGTGTGTTTTGACCCTTAAAAATGCCTTGGAGTGTTAAAAGACAGGTAGCAAGCTCATTTAGCATGAATTAATTCTTTGGCAAGGCCTCCTCATGGATGTACGCTAGAAATGATAAGAAAAGCACATCGAGTGACACCGAGATATATTTACATGTAAGGCAGCTAAGACCCAGAGGTTATCACTGAGACCCTACTGTCTGATAAAAGATTATTTTCCACAGGAAAATTCTTGGCACATGGCTTGTATTAACCTGTGTTTTAGTATATACTAGTTTTTCCACATCTGATTGTTTTGTTTGTGTATATACAGTTGGGGGCCAGAAATAGAAGGGGGAAAAAAGAATAGTAAGGGGTGAAAATATCATCAGCTGTGTTTGTTTATTAGTTCGGGATCATCATAGTGAAATTGGAGACCTGTGGATGAAATATACGTGGCTGTGAAATATGATTTTTCTGCAGACCATGCTTTTGATTGTCTTACCATCATAGCGAACTGCTTCCAAGAATTTCCTGATATCTTTATTTTTAGTGTGTGATAGCAATCGGCCAACTTTATTTTTGGTGGGGTACCACATTGCTTTTTATACCTCCCTCTGCAGATAATTCAAAATTTGGAGCTGTGCATGCTTTATACATATGGATAGCAACACAGGTGAGTTTTCTAGAGTATCTCTGATCAGTGCTGAGAATTGAAAAAAGAGAATGTGGCGTACTATTATTTGTCTAAACCCCCCAGATAAAACTCAGCTGATCAATGCTGTTATCTGGGACCCAGACTAAAATTTCTTTCTATACGGTGGAGATAAGATAAAGTCTAGGGAACCTTATTTTAAATTACGCAGGTCGTAAACTCTCGAATGTGAATAAATAAGTGAAAAATTGGTCATTATGGATCTTGTTCATTGTTGCTCTTGTTATTGATGATGTACTGTACAATAATTTAAGTTTGTTTTATTTTATGATAAGAGTTAACGTTCCACTAGAAGAGAGAAAAGCATACTGGCTAATGATCAGGTGATTTATTAATGTATTTAGCTTTGATGTAGGTCCCTAGTGTGCAGATGTAATATTTTTTTTTCAAACAAGACTGATCATGTGAGAGATGAAAGCAGAAATATCTTTTTGTTTTCAAGAAAAAGAAATTGCTAAAGTAGTTAAAATTGAGTGTTTGCAGCACTTCATATATGATTTTTTTTAAAAGTATAGCATATAAACAAGCTTTAGATATACAGCATTTACCCCACATTATTCAAACAATTTCCACAAAATATTTTTATGATTTTGTTCCTAAAACATAGAGCTTATTTTGTTCAAGTTCTATCGATTGACCTATTATGAGTAGGTGTTTGGACTGTAAATAGAACAGCTATATAAGCTAGCCTAAATCAGGTCTTTTCTCTGCAGCATTTTGGAACATAATATTATTTTAAATTCTGTTGTTATAATGTCAGATTCGCTATAAAGATTCTTGTCTTTGATGTTATGTCTGAACCAGACGGATTCTGGTGATCTAATGTTTTGACTTAATGAGTATAAGTTGATGTAAAAATACCATGGTTTCTAACTGTCCTGAAAAAGGAATTGATAACAGAAATCTAATGTTGTGTCAAAGTGAAGGTGATGGTCACATCTGATTTTATTTATATTTTATACCAAAGGCAAGAGTGGCTTGTAAATATTGAAGTATTTTTTTGTGAATTGATAGGTTTTAATTAATGTAAAAAGATACAGATGTCTGCATTCATGAGTTTTTAAGATAATTAAATCGTTAAACCATTGTTAAGGAAGTCTCTGTAATAATTGGATCATTACAAATTTAACTTTGAAAGTTTTTTGTCCTATGAATCATCATTTTACTTGCCAGACTGTCTTAATGATATTATGCCATGTAAGAATATCTAAAGGATATATGATTCTCTATAACAATATCCTTATTTAGGGAATCCTAAAGATGGTTTAAAAGGGGGGGGGGGGTCAACAAATTAACCATCTGATATAACTTAATTTTTTAGATAATGATATCTCTCAATCCATCAACTATCATTTGGCAAATAAAAATTTCATACTTTTTAGTTTTAGAATTTTACCATTATTGTATGTCTTTATATGGAGCTCTTCTTCTAAAGGAGATCAGATCAGGAGGCCCGTGTTTGATTCTCATTCATGGCGCCGCATCAAACCGAAGACATAAAAATAGGTAGTGACTGTTCCTTCGACAAGCACTCGGCATTAGAAGTGAAAGTCATGGGTCTTTCAGATATGCATGTCCTTAAAAATGTAGGTCCTAGCTGTGTCTCGGAAGGCGCTGGCACGATAAAGTACTGCTCAATGGCCCTGTATATGTCTAATTTGAAGCCCTTCACCAGCATATGGTGACATCTCTGTATTAGTGAAAAATTCTTGAATGGGACGTTAAACAATATACTTTAGACAATCTAAAAGAGAACAATATAGGCTGAAAAAGGCCACAACCACCCACCCAGTGATTTTCAAGTATGCCTAAGTAGGGTGTTAAAGTTCTTGCAAAAATGTACTGATGTTTTACCTTTATGAATGTCTGTACCTCAGTCTTTAATGTGTTTTGATTAAAATAGGTTCATTTCTGTAAGAATGTTTACCAGTACATGTAATTGCCTTTTTTCCAAGCATATATGACATGCGATAAGTTTCTGACCCATGTATTGAACACCAGCCTTTCATATATGTGAATTAATTTAGGTGAAAGTACTGTAAAACTGAACCAAAATAGAAATGTACAAAATACGGACCAAAAAAGATCAATTCTAAAGAATGTTATGTACGTGTACCATGCACAAGTCTCTATCCCCAGTCAGTCGTCTGTTTTCATGATACTAAATCAACCCTCTGACTCTGCATTAGAATGGACAATACTTAGGCAGTGTTTGACCCTTCTCAGTATATGGCCTCATCGTTCAGGCAATCTGAGTACTGATCTCAGGTCTCCCAAATAGAAATGTAAGTTAACATATGTACTTTCAGTTTCATGCAGTGTATGTAAGCTCTAGCTCTCTTCCCTTACATCACCATATATGTATAAAAAAAAGAGAGGTAAAATGGAGAAGAATCACCTGTTATATATAATAAACTTGTTTTACTTAATATATCAATTTTTTCGAATTTGTTATTTATTTGATTTATTGGATTCAATAACAGAAAACCAGAAAAGTAATTTAACATTCCTTAATTTTTTTTCATTTTTTGTTAGAGTCAATTTGGGATAACTGTATATAACAAATAACAAGAGACAACACCGGCAAATTTGAAAAAAAAAAAACAAAACTTTCCCATCCTCATCTTGTAGCATTAACAAACCCCTTTATTATATCCAAGAGGTCTTAAAAGATTGTACTTTTTGATTTTCTTCATAAATTCTTTTAAATTTCAGCAAAAACTGAAAAAGGCCACATGATTTTAACTATAGATTTGATGCATTCATAATTAAAATTAAGTGTGAACTATATAGCTCTGAGCATTTCAATAATACTGAAAGACAAATTTCCACTGTGGGTCATTTGGACAGAATAATTACATATTTTAACAATTTTTTTTTTGTAAATTTTTACTTTGTTTTGAATTTATACAAATGATATTGACAACCACAATCATCTTGAAGTTGCCATCTTAGAGAACTAGAAGTTAATTGATAATCAGGTGATTTCAGGTCATCCAAAATTACCTCTGGGTGGACATTTTTCAGACAAAGTAACAAGCATGAATGACAAACACTGCAGTGGGCCAAACAGAGTTATTAATTTAATTTAGTTTTACTGTCCTTATATGCAGATTGCAGTGTCCAGGCTCTGATATATGTACTTGGTAGTTTTTTCTTTGACACATCTTTCTGTACAATTATATGCATGCATACATGTATATATATTGAAATCAGCTTTCTGATTCATGCTTCTCTGGGTAGAATAAAGCTGTCTTGCAGTTGGTCTGAACTTTTTCGGATATTTCTCCTACAGAGACTAATACCGGATCTGCTCATGTTAAGAGCCTTCTGCCATCTTTAGGCAGTCCAAGGGCAGTCTCCCCATCTCCCTGTCAAGGTTCCAAGTTTCCCTTGGTCTAATCCTATTTTCTTCAGATTTTAGCCATATGTATGGCACGCCAAATTCACAAAAATGAGATAATCATAGTTTCACAATCGATAAACAAGGTTTATCGGTTGTAAACTATAGTTTACGAACTGTAAACTATAGTTAACAACGTTAATCTATATTTCACATCTGTAAACCATAGTTAACGCGATAATCTATGTTTCACAACCGTAAACTATACTTAACACCGAAAACAATCATTTGCGATTGCAAAACATAGATTTTCTGATAAATACAGTTTCACAATTTGTAAACTATAGTTTACAAACCGTTAACTATAGTTAACGATCTGATAAATATAGTTTCACGATTTGTGAAACTATGATTAACAACTCTTAACTATAGTTAACGATCGTAAAATATAGTTTACAGACGTGAATCTATGTTTATCACCAAAATCTATTGTTAACGTTTCATTAGAGACAGATAAACTTAGATTATCATTCGTAAACTATAGTTAACAATCGTTAAATATAGTTTTACAGATGAAAACTAAAACTATACTTAGTTAACGAATCGTTAACTATAGTTTACGGTTTGTAAACTCTAGTTTACAGTCGATAAACCTAGTTTATCAATTGTGAAACTATGATTATCTCATTTTTGTGAATTTGGCGTGCCATACATATGGACCAGATGTTCTATGGACAGTTCTTCTTTCCTTTCAATATTCTACTGACATAAATGACTTATTTATTTGGTCTTTGTCAGTGCAGTGTGTGGCCTTGATACTACTTCCAAATCTGTTTCCTTGTTGGAATAAATTGTACACTAGGTTTGACTGTTGACTCATGTGAGTATTGTGGCCAATAAGCCTTTAGAGAATACAGCTTTTGAGGACGTGAAATGCAATTAATTGTGACATTAATTAAAAGTTAAAATAATTTTTGGGAGAAAAAACTTCGATTTGTAAATGGGAGAGTATGATCAAGATTTTTCAATCCTGTAGTTTAAAGTGGAGTTGTTTTGTTAAGAGTTCTTCATACATAATCCCCTCTTAGCAATGCATGTCAGGTATTTCTTTATGCACACATTATCTATCTGGGCAACACAAGGCTTGTCTGCATATATTAATCAAGTTTTCCCAACAGGGGTTTTCCAGAAATACATAATTCAGTCACTATAGTCTGTAAAACTTAATCTTGTGAGATTTTCAGTTGAATTTCTTTTTTAAAAAGTTAAAAAAATCTTCTTTCATCTGTTTGGAGCAAACTGTGTTACAGATGTGTTGTTTTCAGTTGAAAAAAATATTATCTCGCTCAGTTTTTATCTGTTTTAAAAATAATGCTAGCTATTGAAGACAGGAATCAGGTTAAGTGCAAATGTTTACTGGAGGAAAACTGGGGTACCCTTGTAGTTGGCTAATTACAGAAAAGTCTAAGATTTAAATGTTCATCAAATTTAGAAAGATGTGGGTGAAGCTTGCCAAGAATTGTCCGCCTTGCTGCATCTGACTTACATTTTACTGATGAGTGACCAGGATTTAACAGTGGTGTATGTTTTTTGGAGCAGGTCTTATTTCCTAGTAACTGTAAGACTTATATTGACCAAACTTGCATGGATGATATATCTAAGGATGCACACACATAACCAGGCTTGCTTCAGATGCTGGATTTGACTTACATTTTCCATACAAGAGACATGATTTCAGTTTTTGGACCACAGTCATTCTTAAGTAACTCTAAGTCTATGTTCATGACCAAACTTGCCAGAGTTTCCGAAAATTATCGGTCCTACCGGCAAAACCGATAGAAAATTGAAATGTCTGATGAAATTCGCTATAGTACCGGTCCGTGTGACCGATTGTCAGATTGTGGTGAGGGCTTGTCCTGATTAATTTATTGTACTCTGATCTATTGCAATGCCTTCATTAATGAAAATTTTCAATGCAGCAAGCTCCTATTCTTCGTAAATATCCATAATCTTATCCATTTTGCAGTTCTACTTGACTTATTTACTTCCAAAAACGATCGTTTTTTCCTAATCCGAATTTCCTCCATTCCTCTGTTAATGGTAAACACATGCAGTATATAGGTCATGAAGTGCAATGTCGACTGAGAAAACGTAAAGGTAATTTAAAATTAATTTTTATTTTGAATTTCTATCATAACTGCTATTTATATACGAGTCAATTTTACAAGTGAGAATTAAACTTTTAATTTTAAAAAGAATTCTAGAAACCTAAATAAGAAATTTCCTTTTTCAAGAATTAACTTTTTTTTATAATGAGTTGTTTCTTTCCCCCAACATTTAATTGGGGCTTATAAGCTGCCACAAGCCTTTGTGGGCTGGTGCTATGCTTGAATTATTTATAAGTTGCATAACCCTGGTATCACAATCAGTGTTGGTGAGCCATGGAAATTGTTACATATTCAATGCCTTTTTTTTTTTAAATTTACATCTGATAAGAAATATATACTGTATATTCTGAAATTTATTCGGACTGATAGAATATGCATCGGACTGGTAGAACGCATTAAGTCATCAGTCTGAATGACTGATAGAAATATTTGGTTTTCGGAAACTCTGACTTGCATGGATGATACATGTAAGAATCCACACTACTGGACTTTCTTTAGATGTCGGATTTGACCAACATTATCCCAGATGACTGACTAGGTTTTTGGACCTGTTTCTTTAGGAAGTGACTAAAGCCTATGCTTACCATCTTCACACTAAGATACCTTTATTAATGCACACTACCAGAGTTGATTCAGATGCTGGATTTGATTTACATTTTCCAATCAACTACAAGACATACTTGGATCAGACTTAAATGGATGATGCATCTAGGGATGAATAGTTTCAGAGTTGCATCAGATGTGGATCTGACCTACAGTTTCCTGAGGATCTGACCTACATTTTTCTGATGAAAGACCGTAATAAATGTTTTAAAATTAAGTCCATTCCCAGGTAACTTTAAGACCTATCTGAACCAAACTTGCATGGATGATGAATGATGCTGAGTTTATGGGGTTGGAATTTGCCTTACTTAAGGATAACATTTGTTTATGTGGGTCCTGTAATCACAAAATTTATTTTTAATATACATATTCTGTGTGCAATTGTACATTTATATGAAAAATATTCCTCTCAAAGGGACTAAGCAACTTTAAAGTACAATTTTATTTGGTGTCCCAAAGACTGAAACAATATATAATTAAATGATATTTGTCTGGCTTCAATGTTATCTTTTTATCTACAAGAATTTAATATGCAAAACAATTGAATATCAGTATATCTCTATTTACTGGTATGCGGTATAACAAAAAAAAAATTATGGTTAAATTTGTACGCAAGATATGTTGTTGTATACAATAATAAAAAAGGTTTAAAAATGCAACAACAAATGAAGAAATCTGTTTCGCTGACATTTACTCTGAAGGTTTTGAAAATAAAATAATTAATTATCTTCTCAACCATAAATCGCAGCAATGCATTAAATGTTGATGAAGTCAACCACAAATCGTATCGTTGCATATTAAATGTTGATGTAAAGCATCTGAAGAGAAGGTTGGAATTTAGATTTAAAATAATAATCATAAGTGGTTCCTCCCTTTTAATTTGAGTTTGCCAGTACTTTAGAAATGCAAAAAGTTTTGAATTAGTACTCTGCATTTCAGGTTCATGTACACACAAAATGGAATGTTTAAAATATTATCAGAAAAAAAAAAAATTAATAAAATTAAAATGTGACTGGTATACATAGAAATTCTAAAATTTTAAAATATTTTTTTTTTTAACATTTATTTATTTCTCCAATATTGTATGTCTTCTAAATGAGTTAAATCAGCTCTGTAATCTTTTTTAAAAAAAAAAACAAAAAAAAACAATATTTGTTTATATATAATCTTGAAAAATTAATGATCTTGTTAAATTAGACTGTTTAGATTAGTTAGTAAATGTCAAGTTTCAGGTGAGAGAGGTTTGTCTCATATTAATGAGGCATATATTTCATGATTTTGTCACATGTCATATTTATAGCCATTACCGTAAACACGCAGGATTAAAAAAGTAAATTTAAAGAATTATGATCCCCCTCTTTTAGCATGTCACATTGGTTTGGATGCAGTACTATTAATGGAATATTGTAACTGTCTTGTTCGTGTGTCCTGACTTGTCTCTCTACATATCAAAAATATTAAATATTTAAAAATACTGTAGAAACAGAAATTTTCGTGGGCATAAAATTCCGTTGATTTGTCATCTAAAAAGTTTTCTTGGACATAAAATTTCGTTGTTTTGAAATTAACAAAATTTCGTCGGATTTATTTTCGTTGATAATTGTAAATATATATATATAATAATGATATAAATGAAATTCAATATATATATGTATATTAAATATGCAAGATCTGTCTTTTTCATTTATAGATAAGGACAAAGTTAAATGAATGTTAAGGTCTTAAGATTGAAAGAGTTATCAAAAACAAAAACTGTTGGAAACTATCAATGCTTGTGGTATATATATCTTATAACTTATTTTGGGGAAGTCAAGATATAGTGCCCCTTGCCTAATAGATGATATGATTTTCTGTGCTGTAGCAATATATGTATCTTAATTAAATTCCATGCAGTAAATACACATGTAAAAGCCCGATTTTCATTGTATGTGATATTTGCCTTCCTTTAAAGAAGGGAGGGCATATTGCTTTGCTGTTGTCAGTTGGTCTAAAGGTCTGTAAATGGTCTGTTGGTCAACCAACAGTTTCCTTTCATTTCCTTCGCAGAGGTCGCAATTTGGTATACAGATTTATCTCATATTTCTAGGTCAAGTTATACTTTGGGTACGATCAGCAATATTTGACACCTTGGACTTTGAAAAATTCCAATTATTTGCAGTTTCCCTGAAAAAGTTGCAGTTATTTTGCGGTTTCCATTCATTTCCTTTGCAGTAAATAACCCCTATTGATTTTAAGTTCAAAAGGTCAATTTCATTTCGGGAGGTGGCTGCAGTGATCATTGGATGTGAAGCCAGAATTTTCAAGGACATCCAGCTCTGCAGGAGAGCTCTGCAGCCTTGTCTCCATCTATCATTTGCTATGTGGTGTTGACAATCTATGAATTTAGTGTTGTCATAATTTCCCCTAGACACTCGCGTTTGTCTCTGTTTTATGTAACCAATGAGAAGATTAAAGTTCACCTTTTTTGCCCATTAACTATTGAATGCAAGCTTCAGACAGTCATTTGCAGTATGCACAGCACATATATTTATTTAATATAAATGGATGTTAATAGATTTGAAAATATTATTGGTACAAATTTAGAGGTCAGAAAGCTAAGGGGATTTTGATGCAAATAAGGAATTTTATTTATGTCCATTTTTGACAGCATTTTAGATTTATTTTTTTTTACACAGAGGACTAGTTCTGATTTTGACTATAAAGCTTGACCAAGATCACAAGAGCAGGCCATGTCTTGTTAATGATACATGTATTAACCTTCTACTCTAGCTATTTTAACCTATCCATATGTCCCAAAATACAGTTGAGTCTCAATAATCAGAATCCCAGTTATCAAGACTCTCCAACTATTGGACAAAATCTATGCAGAACAGAAATCACCAGTACAGGTAACTTTCAGTTAGGATGTAACAAATCTTACTGACTTTCAATAAGCAGTCAACATAAATGAAATTATGTGAAAAATAGATTCGGATTGTTATATATTTTCATAAATACAGATTCAGTAATTTTTCATTGTGCCATCTAAAATTCCTTTCCTTAATGTAATGACCTCAAAATAGATGCCTTACTTAAGGATATTACATTGGAGACAAACAATTTTGAATTTGTTATAAATGACAGATCAAATTCCTTTTTCATGAAAAAAAAAACTAATTAAAACCTTGAGACTATAATTATTAAGTTGTTAAAGATGAATGAATAATGAACCAGCTGAGATTAAAACAGAGCATAGATATTATATCACAACTGTCTGAAGCTCTTCCATGCTGGTTCATTGCACTTCTAGTCTTGAAATCATGAAAACACAACACATTTGATTGTTAATTTGGGTTAAAATTGTGGGACATGTAAATATAAATTTAATTTTCTTACATGTATTTAAATTTGTTTAATTTGTTTCATCAATCAAAATATGTCTCTAATTAATCCAATTTTCGATTTTGTATCTTTCCCACCATATTGCCCATCACTATATTTTAGGTATGTGATGTTTTTTTTAATCTAAATAATTTGAGAAGATGAGCTTCCTAAGTAATGAGGCTTGACTGTTGCAAGATAGGTACAGTGAAAACTGTCTCATCCGACATGCACTGGGAGACCAATTTTGTGTCAGAATAGACAGGATGTTAGATTGCATAGTGTTAAACACATGAAAAATAGTAAAATGGAAAAGAAATTTAACACACATCAGAATTCACAGTATGCCATATTGCACAGGTGCCAGATTAGACAGTTTTCACATTAATAACATTGACCTCCCTTTCTTCTGTCTATCAGTGTTTAAGGCTTTCAAAGTCATTGTTGAAACAGAGTTCTTGAAATCTTTTTTTCGCTGTCAGTCATTTGGACTGACTGTCCATTTGCTTCATAAGTTTTAATCTAGTTCGATTTTCTCACCTGTCTTACCTTAGCGCCGTCAACAAACTAGTATACCAATCATAGTTTGGCACTTGCGTTAATCGAAGAAGCCATTACAAGGTACTGGAAAGCGTTTGAAAGATTACGATCGGTAGGTTATAGGGATATTCGTACAAAATTTGGTCGGATTGTCGTAAGTTCTTCTATGAACAATTACCAGTCATTTGGACTGACACGGAACGCAAACTAATCAGTCCTTGTGTGTTTTTATCGGTTTTGCCGACAGGACCGAAAGATTTCAAGAACTCTGTTGAAAAAAATTCTTCTGATTGCTTCAATGTACTACTGCCTAAAATTAAGAACTCTCTGGTTGCTGGGATTAGGTGATAGTAATATGCAACATAGATATACATATACCTTACAATAAACTTTTCCCACTGATAATTTTTGGAGATATTCTTAATATACTTTATTTGTTCTTAACAAAAAATCTCAACAAACATTACCAGAGGTTTTGAACAGATATCAATGATGAAAATTCCTTGCTTTATTTAAAAAAAAATGAGACAGATATAGTTTTAGCTGTGTTTCCTCAAAATCTGATTCAGAAAAAGTAAATTGTGTAGTATCATTGGTCATTTACAAAAGTAAGATAAAAGTCCTTCAATAGATGGTTTTCCTTTGAGGTGATTTAAGCAAGAGTTATTCCCCATTGCCACCATATTGTAGGACAACATTCCCAGATCCCTTCATCAGTCTAGTCGAACCCTCAAACGGGGGTATACCCTCAAACGAGGGTTTTCCTTCCCTTAATGCAACGCGCGAAAGCGGAAGTGGAATTCAAGAACGATAACTCTTCTTATTTGAAAAATAATTTTTTTTTTTTTAAATCACAAACATACAAAAATGAATTGTCTACACCTTTGTTTTCAATTAAAAAATAAAATAAATTTTTTTTCGTTTTTCTTTACCTCATTTCTGAAGTACAAAAGTTCGTTTACAGGACAGAGGAAATTCGGACGGGCACACAAGAAAGTGTCGAAAAATAATAAATAAAATGTTAATTACACAAATTTTGTAATACCGGGGAAGGGAATTATATGTAGTTCAACTTTAAACAAACCATTGTTTGTTTATTCATCCGTTTTATTAAATTATGAACAAAAAAATCTAGTTGTGTCAAGCATGGAGGTCAAGGCGCAGAATATGCTAACTTGGGGAGAGAAAAAGTCTCAATTTTTGCAATAAACATATACTTTTTCGCAGTACAATCTCTTTAAACATCTTAAATCTATCAAATTTGAGTACATACAAAGCTACGAAATAATCCATCACTTTGCACGAGTATATTTTGTGGACCACACGTTTTTCCGTGAAAACGGCACTTTTTTTAGTGTTTGCGCATGCGCATACCCCCGTTTGAGGGTACGGTTTTCCTACTTCCGTTTACCCCCGTTTGGGGGTTCGACTAGACTGTTCATTATTCAACCAATTTCAATTTCTTATACTGGTTACTGAGGTAAAGATACAACAATTTTTTTATGAATATACGTTTGTTAAAGCCTCTTTCAATTCATAATTTCAAGATTGTAAATATTTTTCCCCAAATATTTCTGGCATGCATGTTTAGAAATGGTTGCTCAAAGAGAAAATTCACTACTTTGCCCTAGAAAATGGCGACCAAGGGGAATAACTCCGAGGCAAAATATATCAAAGAAAAAGCATCTATTGCCTATGACAAGGCTAGCTTTGGAGTGGATTTTGCCTGGGCATGGAAAAGTTTTATTTATGCTCATCCTGTCAAGAACTCACTGGTGCATTGTCAAAATCTGATAGCAATTGTGTCTTTTTTATATCACTTTCTTTAATTTTTTTTCTTAAAGTACATATTTTTGTGAAAATATGTCTGAAAATGTAGAATAAAAAATTTCAGCTAATTCTCTAGTCATTTTATGACTGGGAATATGATTCATGAGAAAAATTAGAAAATTCATTGCCCTGAACACAAAAATATAACTTCAGATTTCAAAGTGACTCTTGTAGATTAGTCAATGGTTATGCAAGTGGAAAAGTAAAATTACTGATAATTACCCCGGTTAAGAGCTTCAGACTCATAATCCCAATGTAATCACTTTCAATAAATGTATTTTGTTTTGATTGATGATGTTAGTACGTTACCTCTTGGCATTTAACATATAATCAAAACATTAAAGAAAGATGAGATTAATGTATCCCTTATTACTCCATAATGCTAAACATATTTGGAAGTATTCTACTGCACTGCTTAATCACAGAAGATAATACAGTCATCCGTAGAAAATGGTCGCAGATTTTTCCCCTAAGGTCTGTAAGTTTCAGGAAGATTAAGCATGCATATATTATCCGACTTCCCTTTCTATGAATCAATAACTATGATATTCAATATTAAGTCCTCTTTGGATGTAAACTTTTATTTTTAGCAACAATCTGATGCCCTAGCGTTTCAGGCAAATTATTAGATTATACATTTAATTTCTTATTGATAAAGTGGTTTATATTTTTTTTACATGCTTTTTGGACCACCCCCTTTATATGAACATTTCTTAACATCCTAAAAGAAATGGATTTTTTCCAAGTCCTACTTTTCCCACAGAGGTCAAATTGTAGTCATCAAAAATGTATGATTTATTATAACAGTTTCAAAGCCTGCTTCAAAACATGCTTGATCATTCAGTAAATGGCTTTGAAATTCTGCAAAAGCGGAGCATCCACACTGCTTGATTGAAACAAAATTGAGAAAGCTGGAAGCCATAAAGAGCTGTTCAAAGCTTACTGGAGGCATCATTCTCACATGACAATTCAATAAATATGTCAGTTAGTCAATGAAAAGCCTTTCTTAGGATCCCAATTATGGAACGGTATAGTAAATGATTTCTGAGTCAACATTTTCATTTACAGTATACTACCTGGTAATAAGCCTAAATTTTTCTTTTCTTTTTGTTCTTTTCATTTTATAAAAATAATTTAAAAGAAAAAAAAAAAGTTTCCTTATTTTGTCTTAGCTAAAGTCATGATTTGGACAATACTAATGATCTGTTTACTGTGAACTAGCTGTTCTCGTAGAAGAGAAAGTTTTTTTCCTTAGTTATACAGTGAAAATTGTCTAACCCGGTACACCTATGCTATCTGTTTCTGAATGTGAATTCTGCCCCTAATTTAATAAATTCCTATTTTTTGGTTACTTAAGTGACTTGAGTATTGCTACGGTGGGGTGTGTAAAATTTTTTAACATATTTGGCTTCTCTGGAAACAGTTAACCAATTTCAACCAATTTTGGCATATACATGTACTCTATGCAGGGATATTTTCGCCCCCCCTTTTTTTTTTCGCCCTTTTACGCTTTCTAAGAATTTTGCCTCATTTTAAATTCACCCAGTCACAATTCTGTCTAAGAATTGATACTGTTTTTTTTAATTCACCCAGTTTTAAATTTGCCAAATTGTGACAAGGGTGAAAGGGGTGAAAATTTCCCTGTATACAGTAGCGTGGGTGAAGGAGAACAAACATTGTGAAATTCATAGCCTATGCCCCCCTGGGGCCAAGCCTAGAGGGATGGGGCAAAAATCCATCAAACCTAATGCAATATTTAAAAATCCTCTTCATGTCTTGAACATTAAAATATATAGGAACAATCTTTAAAAATCTTTTCCCCAAGAACCACTGGTCCAGAAATGCTGAAACCAGTGAAAAGGAAACCTCCTGTGGGAGTGTAGATTCTAAATTGTCAAATCATGACCTCTAAGGTAGGGTGACACCAGAATAGATTGAAATATAATTGAAAAATCTTTTCAAGGACCATGAGGCCAAAAAATCTGAAACATAATATGGAAGCTTCCTGATGGGGTATTGTGTAAATTCTAAATTGTTCAATTCATGGTCCCTTGGAGTAGGTTGAGGGCACAATAGGAAATCCATGTTGTTCATTGAAATTAATAAGGGGGGAAATTTTAGAAATCTTCTCAAAAAACTTTGGACCAGAAATCTGAAACTTTAATGTCAAAGCTTCTTGAGGTAGTGTAGATTCTAAATTGTTCAAATCCTGAACAACAAGGGTAGGATGGGACCACATTAAGTATTACCAGGGGGGAGCGGGCACTGATGAAGTATAATACTAGGGTAAAGTTACTTAGGTGAGCGATGTGGCCTAAGGGTCTCTTGTGTCAGCCTAGCTATTTACATGAAAATTTGGATTTAGTCTAGCTGATCCAGTAGAAATTTTTGTAAGTTCCCCCTTTGATTGTAGGTTTAACTGGTCATACTGGGGAAAAAAAAACAACTTTTTTTCCATATTAAAGTAAAAGCAATGTCTTTTTCTGTTATAAGCACTGATTTTTTTAGCTCGAAAATGTTATTTACCTTCAAATGAAGAATCTTTTAGAAATAGCCATATGACCTTTATATGTCTGTGGTTCTGGGTCAAAGGAAACCAGAAATTGCAATCAAAAAGACAAATGATTTTAGGGGTTAAAAAAATTAACTTCATGTGAAAAAATTTACTTAAGTTGACTCAGGTCCAAAGTAAATAAAAAAAATGGTATAAATATGTATCTAAATCTAAAGTCACTGAGTGCAAGTTTATCAATTGTTTACACTGATGTTGTTTGTTTATTCAGAGAAATGCCTGTCTAGGATACTTATAGAAGGGGGAACTAATGATTGTTGCTTAAATTCAGTGTTATATAAAGTGGGACCTTTAATTAACTTTTTATCACTTTATTAATTACCATACTAATTACTGAGGTACTGAGAAAGACTCCGAGTAGAGCAGTATACAGTAGATATGTTTTTTATAATTTAATCAACCCACAAATAGTTGTTCAATTTTTTATTGGTCATTTTAAAAATTGTTTAAAAAAAATGCAGCTATACAGTAATCATAAAACCCACTTTTACAAGTGCAGAACCTTAAAGCATAAAGTGTAATATTTATAGTTTGATCATAATGATTAAAAGAAGTGATGTCCAGCATTTTGCTGATGTCCTCTCCTAGAAAATTTATTTTAAAAGTTAATTTTGAGTTAAGGTTCTTTGACCCCTCTCATAAGGGGAATAACTCTTACTGGTATAAATGACTTTTATTCCTTTCCAAATTGTGAAAAAAGATTTTTTAAATCTAATTTTACAACAAAAAAGGTCAATGTTTTTAAAGGTGCTTGCAAAAAGGCTTAAATCATTTGATCCAGTATATCATTACTTATTTTCATCGTTTACAAAAGTGGTACTTGCTGAGCATATTACTAAATATAGATATCTTTCAATACATTGTTTTCTCTGTTGCAAACTCTTTTGAGACAAGATCAAGGCCATTCAAGGGCTCTTGGTAAAATATGCATGTTTTCAACTAATTAGTTCATTGTCATAATTTACGCATACTTTTGTCGTGTTGAGGATCTCCTTCTATAAGTATAGTATATGTTGCTTTGAAGAAACATGCCTACTCTTTGTTTAAAATTAACCGATTTTTTTTTCCTCGGTAGAGAGATAAATTGTCGAGTCTGGCATTTGTCAGTGTCAGTCAAAAGCTTTGCAGTTGCAGACAAGCACCTGCTACCTTTGGATATAGTAAAGAGACACGATAACATGGACTGAGGGGACAACACGTCGAGACATGTTGATTTCTATAGAACAACCATTAGGACCCAGATGTTTTTGTAAAAAACCAAGTACAGCTTATAATAAGTTGATATTGATTTTGGGTGTATGAAGTTTCATTTGAGCTTCATCAAAAATCCACAACTAGTGATAAGCTGTGGAGGGAATGTGCTGGAGATATTATCTCAAGAAAATTTAATTTTTTTTAGAAAATTTAAGTCACAACTTTTTTTTTTAAAAAAGAAGGATGTAGAAGCCTTGACACATTAAAAGTTTGATCAGAAGATCCTGATCTAATGTCAGATGAACAAGATCACATAGGATAAAAAGATTAGAATTTTAAAATTTCAAAATCATGTCAAGTACATTTGTTAGGCTATTTTCAGTCAGGAATTAGTACTATAAGTATTCAGTTGATGCTAGTATTTATCTGTCATGAGAGTGTTAATATGTGTCCATTAAACAAAGTTGATTTTAAAAAAAAAACTGATGAAATAGTACAATTAAGTGAACTACACAGATATTGTATAAGCTTATATTTCACATGAGCGATTGCTGTTGACCATAAGATTGGTCACCACCTTAGACAAGAGTATAGGTGTAAGAAAATGATGGCTGGATTATTTAAGCTTGGTCATGTTTGTTGCAGAAGTTGTGAATATATGTAGAGAGTGCCTTAAAACCAATTGCTTTAGTGATATATAGGATTATAGGATAGGTGTCAACTTTATTCTCTTCTTGTCCTCATGTGTAGTAGGTTAAAATGTATACCTTTCCCAGTCTTTATAATCAATTTCTCAAATCCACTGTTATGAGTATGTAAAAATAAAAACCATATATCAATTTATTCTCCCTATGAAATAATCAACAACCAAAGAGTGCATGCACGTCATTGCCATGCTTTCACACTCAAAAGAGATTGTCTCCTAATCATTCATTGAAAACTTCTAAAATAGTACAGGTATTCTTTTTATTCTTTTAAACTCACCTGAGCCAATGGCTCCAGTGAGCTTATGTCCATTTTCTGTTGTCAGAACCACTGGGCCAGTTTCAACTAAACTTGACACAAAGTATTCTTGGATACAGGGGATTCATTTTTTTTAATGGCATCATTTAAAAATCTTATTCTCAAGAACCAATGTGCTTGAAAATATGAAACTGATATTGAATCATTGTGAGGTAGTGTAGATTAAAATTTGTTCAAACCGTGATCCCCAGTGATAGGGTTGGGCCACAATGGGCAATCAAAGTTTTCCATTTGAATTCATAAGAAAAATCTGTCAAAATCTTCTTTTCAAGAACAGCAAATTTAAGCTATGATTGGTCATATTTATATAGAAGCATCCTCAGGCAGTTAAGATTCATGTTTGTTCAAATCATGACTCCTTGAGGTATGGTAGGTGGGGCCATATTTTCTCCCCAAACCACTTTATGTTTAAATTTTCAATGTTGAACTGATTTCTGCTTTTTTCTAGCCAATAGTCAGGTGAATGATGTGGCCCCTGGGCCTCTTGTTAAGCTCCACTGGTCAGAGACCAGTTGAATTAACACATCAAATTGGGATCCTTTATCCCTCCATTTGTAAGCGATTTTTCAAGATATTGATACATGTAATACTTTCTCTTTTTTTTATTTTGATGAAATGTATTGCCATGGTAGCCAAAAATATTCATTTTAGAAATTCTTTGAAAAAGTTTTTCTTGCTACAGGTTTTGCTCAATATCAGTATAGCTGGGTTATAAATAGTATACACTATAAATTCAGTATTAATATCAACTTTTAGATTTAGTGATTTGAGTTAACAAAGTTACTTAATTAAACTAGAAAATTCTGTGAAATTCTCTTAAAATGCTACTTTTACAACAGTATGTTGTTTTTGTGCATTTTTTAGGAATCTACAGTAAGCATTCATTTCTATATAGCATTGACATCATTTTTACTTTCCCAAGTACTAATTTTACTTGCCTATAGAGCTATTGGATAATTGTTCAATGTTTATCCCTAAAGATCAAGGTCGTATGATGTAGCAGTTAATATTTCTTGAAAATTACTTAGTTTATAAATATCAATATTGTCCTGAATGGAGTGTGGGCTGGCCAGGGGTTAAATGGTCTGCCTGTTTTGCATATTTTATAAAAGAGGGCAACTAGTGTAATTGCTAATTTAAAAAAGAAAGTTCAAATTAAGTAGTATGAAAACACCTTAAAGTAAACAGAATTCTTAAAACATTTTTTACGTGATACTGTATGCTATTAGTTACTCTGAAAACATCTTTTGCATGCGTAATTCAGCATATAATTATTTGCTGACGAAAGGTACGTATCAAATCTGAAACAAAGATGTTGACAGCTGTTCTTGAGCACCTCATTTGTTGATGTTATTTCTGTTTTTAAAGATGACATTGAAATTACTTTTTTCACGGTGGAAACCGATCGATAACTCTGACATTGACATCATCCTAGTAATGAAGCGTGTCCGATCTTTCGTATTTTTTTTCGTCTTGAGACGTGAGAGAATTTTATATTTAAAAAAATAGATTTGGCTATGAAAGAATTAATTTTCATTCGATAAGACAAGTTATTTCTGTTTTTAGCTCTACTGGTCAGAGACTAGAAGAGCTTATGCGATAGTAATGCGTCCGTCGTCCGTCCGTCTGTCTGTCTGTCCGTCTGTCTGTCTGTCTGTCTGTAAAAATTTTTCAAAATGCTACTCCTCCTACAGTTTTGGTCTGATTTCAATATAACTTGGCACACAAGTAGACTACACAAAGATACATAATTCTGTGTATCGGTTTTTGATGTTGTTGCCATGGTTACTAAAAATAGAAATTTCTGTGAAATTCTTTCAAAATGCTACACAGTTTTGAAATATAATTTTTCACTAAGATACATAATTCTGTGTATCGGTTTTTGAGTGAACGGTGTTGCCGTGGTTAAAAAAATAGAATTTTCTGTGAAATTCTTTCAAAATGCTACTCCTCCTACAGTTTTGGTCTGATTTCAATATAACTTGGCACACAAGTAGACTACACTAAGATACATAATTCTGTATATCAGTTTTTGATTTCGATGAACGGTGTTGCTGTGGTTACTAAAAATAGAAATTTCTTGAAATTCTTTCAAAATGCTACTTTTACAGTTTTGGTCTGATTTCAATATAACTTGGCACACAAGTAGAGAGAAGTTTTTGATTTGAAAAAAAAAAATAGATTTCTGTTAAATACTCTCAAAATGCTATGAACAGAAGCCTTATAATTAATGTGGCATGCAAGTTGATAAAGAAACTTAATCAAGTTATTTCTTAAGAACTTTTCTCTTCCTTTGCTTTAAGTAGAATTAAAAATAATGATTAAAAAAAATGATGGTACACTGCATGTACATTTCTTCATTGATTCTCTCAGAGAAAGATTTGGAGTTATATTAATACTCTCTGTCTCAACAATATTAAATAATAATAAAAAAAAGACATCAATTGAATGCTAAATTGACTTAATTTGCAAATTTTTAATGAATTGACTATAAAATAAGAAAAATGTTACAGAAGTCCTGCCATTTCAAAGCCCATCACAACAAGGGCTTGTATGTGTAAGACTTAAACAGCATTTGCAGTAAGACTTATCCAGCATTCGTAGATATGTGTTATTAAGTTATACCATTTATAAAAATAGAGCCTTAAAGCTTAGATGTACTAAACAAGTGAATTAAATGAAACAAAATGAAGTGTATTCAATTTATTATTTTTTAAAAATATTCATGATTAGCTCTAAATAATATATCGAGAAGGCTCCAACAGAAGCAATTCTATAATAGGAAATGCTGTAAAACTGGATCGTTGTTGAGATCTTACGGCTTATATAATTAGTTTAATACATAATAGATATGTTCAAATTTTAAAAAAAAATGGACATTTATGGTCCCATTTGAAGAAGGAAGGGTATATTGCTTTGCTGTTGTCTGTTGGTCTGTCTGTCTATCCATTCACCAACAGTTTTCTTTGCAGAGGTTGCACATACTGAAATAAAATTTGGTATACACAGATTTTTCATTAGGCCTAGAAAAAAATTGTTTGTTTCCGCTTTCAGGCCAAAAAAATATAGGGTAGGTAGGTAGGCAATTTCTTTTTTTTTTTGAAAAATTTCTTTTTGCTTATTTAATCAAAACATGTATAGAAGTAACATTAATGACAAAAGAAATGGTGTTTTCAAGCATTTCTGTGACTTAAACTTATGGCATAGAAATGGTGATCCTAACTTCTTTCTGTCTTGAAAAGCTTGCAAAGTTGGAGGCTATAATTCCCTGGGTGAAATCTTGCACATCATGAAAAAAGCATTATATTTAGGGCGGCACTATAAATTAGTTGACATATTTTATGTCTCAAACAAACATATTTTTTTTCTAGGCCTTAGAATATGTAGGACAAGTTTTGTTTTGGGTACAATCAAGCAATTTTTGACAGAGTTATACCCCTTGGAGGTACAAAAACTCCCAATTTAATATTTGCAGTTTCCATTCATGTCTAAAGGGGGGGGGGGCATAAGTAATTCACAAACTTTATTTGTTTTATTTTTATCACAGACCATTTTCCATGAATTTATGTTGATCCTGGAATTAAATCTATACATTTTTCTAATTCCTTGATAAATGATATCCTCAAATATTGATGAATATTGATGAAACTACAGTACCACAGTGTTGTTCATAAATTGTTTTTGCCATGTTAAAATTACACATAAAAACTAATGCACATAAAAATATTTGTTACTGGAAACCTTGAAATTCTAAAATATGGCAACCAAAAATAACTTTTTACCGTTAAGCAACCTAGAAGTAAGTGTGGCTTGGAGCACTGCATGCATCAGTGTGGATTAATTTTTTTTTTTTTTTTTTATTTATACAAAATTTTATTCACATAAGTGAATGGGATTGGGCAGCAGGCAAAGCCTATTTTAGCCCTCTCCCTACAAGGTCAGAATGAACACACAATATATAGATATGAAAATAAATAGACAAACATAGTAACAAAAAAACAAAAGAAAAAAAAGTAGAAAGAGAGAAAAAAAAAAAAAAAAATTACAGTGAAATACATGTACCGGTTAGAAAGCGTTGGCATAAGTAACATACATGACAGTTTCAAATAAAACGTTTGGTTGCTGCGATGAAAGCATGTACTGCTTCAAATATTTGAGTATTAATACCTAGTCCATGATTGGGACTACCATACAAAAGTAAATCAAGTTCATGAGTTTGATCACAATCAATAATATTTTGAATTGTTTGGAAAAGTACATTTCTTGGAGAGTTATATTTTGGACAAGCAAAAAAATAATGATGAGCATCTTCAACAGAGTCAATACAGTATTCACACATTGGTGTTTCTGATAAAAATTGGTTATATAATTTTGTGTGTGGATTAATTACTTCTCTGTTCTTTCATTTTCCCTTATTCCATCTGTAAGAATAAAACTCATTGGTTATCTTCTCTTATTCTATCAGTAAGAGTAAAACTCATTGGTTTTGATAAGTGCAACCTATTGGCCAAAAAAAATCTGCATGTGGCATATTACATTTATTGCATACAAACTGCTGTGGATCATGCACAAATGTTTTTCAGATGTATTGTTAATTAAGTAAAACCATATGAAACTATGGGGATTATGTAAGAAAAATTGTGTATTTCATAAGTCAATTATTAAGAGGTGTGTACATCTAAATGAGTGGAAAGAGATGAGTGGAAAGAGATATTAATTTTTAGCTCACCTGAGCTGAAGGCTCAAGTGAGCTTTTCTGATCACATTTTGTCCATAGTCCATTCATCCCTCTGTAAACTTTTCATATTTTCAACTTCTTCTCAAGAACCACTGGGCCAATTTTAACCAAACTTGGTACATAGCATCCTTTGGTGATGGGGAGTTTAAATTGTTAAAACAAAGGGCCAAGTCCCCATCCAAGGGAAGATAATCAAGAAAAGACAAAAATAGGGTGGGGTCATTAAAAAATCTTCTCAAGAACCATTGGGCCAGGAAAGCCGAAACTTATGTGAAAGCATCCTGAGGTAGTGTAAATTCTAAATTATTAAAATCATGACCCCCGGGGGTAGGATGGGGCCACAATAGGAAATCCAATTTTTACATAGAAATATATAGGAAAAACCTTCTTCTCAAGAACCAGTGTGCCAGAAAAGCTGACACTTATGTGGAAACATCCTGGAGTAGTGTAGATTCTAAATTGTTCAAATCAAGACCCCGGAGGGAGGGGGGGGGGGGTAAGGGGCCACAATAGATATAAGAAGAGGGGAAATCTGGTAAAGAACTGCATCACCAAAGTTTCTCAGGTGAGTGATGTGGCCCATGAAGCAAAGGGGCTAAACAAATATTTTTTAAAAATAGAAATATAGAAGATATTAGATTTTATGCAGGTACAAATCAAGACCATTAGAAAAAAATTTTTTGATACTATTCTAGGTTTCAATCTTCTGAGTTTTATGCTTGGCAAGTTCCCCAGATGAGCACTTGAGAGTTTGTGTTCAACAAGCCTAGCTCTGGCTACTCTCTGGTCAGACAAGGTCTGACTTCAGCCAATCAACCTGTAGCTCTTAATTAATTGTTTTACATCAGACATAGTTCACATTTCCTCATTCCTACAGGCAGGTGCTTGTACTCAGTTTGTCTTCATTCACTTTGGAGTTATCGATGGTGTGCATAAATGCATTGCTGGTCATTTCCCTTGTTTTATGGAGTTAGATCATTGATGTTTTAAAAACTTTTAAAAGTTGGTTTGTATTTTTATTTCAGTAAACTATATAATATATGATATAACTTTGACATTTCACAAAGAAATCAGGTGAAATTTAGTATAACGAGCCAATAAAAATGCTACATACTTCATTGTTAGTGTAACAAATGTTTTTACCAAACAAAATTAATATCTATTTTTGAATTGTAGATGCAGACCTTGAAGCAGCTGCCCTTGACCTTGATGGAGTTGTGAGTATTTCTAAAATTCAAGACATAATAATCATCAGATACCCATGCATTAATGATCTTGTCTTTTACTGGATCATCACTGGTCAATAAATGTGCAAGGTTTAGCATGGGCTTCCGCCAATGTTTTCTATTAATTAGGAAATGTGAAAATTCTCTCTGATTTTATATATACATGTATTGTCTTCAGAGTAAGAGGAAACTTCAATTGAAAATGATAGATTTTTTAAAACATGAGTATATGGAACACCAGTGGCTATGTGGTAGATTTGTTATTTGATCAACCTACCAATATCTTTCTTTGTAGTTCATGCATTACTCTTCCTGATTTAAGTTAATCAAAACACAGAAAAAAATTCTTTAAGAAAAATTGATCAAAGGAATTGAAACTGGAAAAGAAATGTATTTTTATGGTCTGCAAGCAAGGTAATTTGAAACTGACAGAAGCAAGGAAAGGGGAATGTTTTTAACAGGTTGAATAAGACTTTTCCTTTCTCTTACATATGTACAAACAATCTACCTGTCAGGTAGTCGTGAACAGATACACAGGCTTGGATAGGAACGGACTTGTACCAGAACAAAGCTATTCTCCTGATGCGGGGCATTACAAATAAGAATTACTTTCTGGAGAAATTATTTTCACAAATTTATTTAAACCAAAAGAATATAATCCTGTTACTTTAATTTACATGTATGAATAATGAGGTCTTGTATACAGGGTCCGACACTCGTCAAAATTTGGTCTCGTCATTTGGGCAACCTTGGTATGGTCGCAGGTTGCCCGAATGAATTTCAGGTCGTCCAAATAAAATATCAAATGAAACAAAACTCAATGTACAATTGTTTAAAATTTGTTAAGATAATTAACAGAATTTGTGTTTTTTCAATTTTGTATTAAAAAATGTAAACCCGACATTTTTGGAATATCAAGATGTCTTTCAGTATTTTATCAAACAAAAATATGAGCAGAATGATGATTGAATCAGACATGCAGAATGCTTAAGTTTGTAGTTTAAAACATATAATCCTGTACCCCTTGCTTGTCGTAAAAGGCGACTAAATGGGGCGGTCCTGCGGAATTTACGGCAGGTGTGGCATGATCCCTCCCTGCTCAAAGGCCGTAAGTGCCGAGCATAGGCCTAAATTTGCAGCCCTTCACCGGCAATATATATCAGTGAAATATTCAGAGGGACAACAGAAACCCTGCATAAATGGGTTCAAATAACCTGGACTGAAGTAACGAGGTGTGATATTACAGTGGACACCCAACATGGCTGTCTAGCAGCAGAAAACGATCATCAGATGATCAGAAAGTTGTAGGGGGAAATGCAAGATGTTACAATGATGATAATTACTCTTTATATTTAAGGTGATTGTTGACTAAGTTGACATATTTTATATCTCAAATAAAACTTTAATCAAGACTTTTGGTAAAAATTGCATCAGCTGATTGATCAAACACAGATTTAGCAGGAAGGAAAATCTATGCGGCGGCAATTTGAACATGTTGAAAGAGTTGGTTTTTTTACAGGAAAATATTTTTGCAAAGCCTTATGAAGTTTATTTTAAAATATTAAAGATCATTATTAAATATTCCCAACTTGTCCCAGGTCGTCATTTGGGCGAGCCAAACTAAAAATCAGGTCGTCCAAAATCATTTCTGGATGGAAATGACGAGGTGACGAGCGCGAATGTCGAACCCTGTACAGTATATATCCACAAAGAACTTGAGACTTATCTTGTAAATTAGTGTCAAGACTTTCATGTTCTGTAATATTGTTACATTATTTCAAGTTCATTGATTGCTATATTGATGAAGTAGAATAATTTATAATTTTTAAAAAAAAAATAATTATGCTCATAAAGAAATATTATTTTTATCTGTACTCTCTCTCTCTCTCTCTCTCTCTCTTTCTCATAAATGAAAAACAGACCTGAATTAAGGGGCATAACTCTGAGCTGAGGATTAAAACCTAGGCTAAAAGTTGTGTTGCTATAATCTTTGTTTATTTAAATCATGTGTTGTCAAGTTTGAAATATTTTGAAAAATTATATTACTGTACTTTAAATGAGTTAATATTCTGTTATTGTTCAACCAAATCAGTTAATGATTAGCTATGTGACATTTCAGGGTATGTATTTCATTGGCAATTAATGACGCATACACGGCAGATATACTTTAATCAATTTATTATTTGACAGTCAGTGATCTTGAAATCTCGGGCATCACCAAAACTTTAATAGAATCCAACTATTTTTCTCAAACTACATATTTAAGAGAAAAAAAGAATGAATGAAATTAAAATTAATGCATTAAAAAAAAATATATATAACAAATTGATTAATTAGATATTTATAAATAAAACTCCTGCATCAACAGTTTATTTTTTAAGGAGGAACTATAAAACTTGTGTTAGAGTATATTTTTAAAGCATAATATCTTCATCCTCTTAGCTAGTTAAAGTTGTTACATTTTCCTCCTTGCATGATGCATATAAATGCTGTTATTGATTTATGAAAAAGAGAAGATTAGAATTAATACACTTTCCCATAACACAAGTATAATTAAATCCTAGATTCCTAGTGAAGGAAATGGAAAAAAGAATGTTATATCGTCAGCAGCAACAGAAAATGTGCCTGCCAGATACATGGTGGCCTAGATACTGAGGTAAAAGGTCATGACTGTAAAGTTGACCTATATTGTGAGCCATTTCCTCTTTCTGTTTACATGTGTACAGTGTTAGACAATATGGTGGTGTCTGATATGTACTTCTCTGTGATATCTTAGCCCACAGGTAGGTGACTGTAGATAGAAATCTAGTAATTACTGGAGATAGAATCTGTAAATTTTCATTTACTAGTTATATTCCAGGCTGTGATCTATTTTGAAATAGGCAGTGTAACGATATGAATACTCTGACTGATTTATGAAGTAGAGAGAAGGCCTGTACAGAAACATGAATGACTTCATCATTTTCTAGTTAAATGTAAAATTTTTTTATGAAGCTGGTCATTTACAAAGGATATAGGAGACCTATCAGTGTGGTCTTGATGAGAAATAAGTAGGAAGTGCATTTTTCTTTTATTATATTTGTTTATAGTCTATATATTGATATACTGGAATTCAATTTGGTATGTGTAAGAAGGAAATGAAGAATTTGTATGATCACAAAGTATGGAAAATGTAGGGTTCTGTATCTAAGTGAATTAATTGTTGAATAGGCCTATATTGAGTGTGTTTTTCATTTCTCTAGGGCTATAACTGCAGCATTTATACAATTATTGACTTATAGCTAGAATTTCACTGCAGCACCTGTGCTGACTGTAGACTGCAGTTTTTGTGGATCATGCAAAAAAATCTGTATTTTGGTAAAGCCAATTGGCGATATCCTGTGAGTATATATAATTTTAGTCACAGTATATCAAAGTATATAAGTGCGAATTTCTCATATTGACATTGTAATTTTTTGTCCCCCGCTTTCGCGAAAGCGAGGGGACATTAAATCTCGTTCGTCTGTCTGTCTGTCCGTCTGTCCGTCATACAAAAACTTTAACCTTGCCCATAACTTTTGATTTAGTGGAGCTATGACTTTCATATTTCACATGTGTATTCCTTGTGACAAGACCTTTCTTTGGGTACCACCAAATTTGACCTTTTGACCTTGACCTTGGAGTTTGACCCACTTTTACACAAAAATTCCAAACTTTTACTTTGGCCATAACTTTTGAATAGTAGGTACTAGGACTTTCATATTTCACATATGTATTGTTTGTGGCAAAACCTTTCATTGGATAACAACAACCTTGACCTTTTGACCTTGATTTTGGAGATTTACGTACTTATGAAAAAACTTTAACCTTGACCATAACTTTTGAACGGTGAGGACGAAGGCTTTCGTACTTCACATATGTAATCCTTGTGAGAAGACCTTTCATTGGATACCAATAACTTTTGCCCTTTGACCTTGACCTTGGAGTTTTAATTACATTTTAAAAACTTTAACCTTGGTTACAACTTTTAAACAGTAAATACTAGGACTTTATATTTCACATATGTATTCCTTGTGGCAAGACATTTCATTGGATACCAACAGCCTTGACCTTTTGACCTTGACCTTGGAGATTTATGTACTTATGAAAAAACTTTAACCTTGACCATAACTTTTGAACGGTGAGGACTAGGGCTTTTGTACTTCACATATGTGATCCTTTTGAGAAGACCTTTCATTGGATACCAATAACTTTTACCCTTTGACCTTGACCTTGGAGTTTTAACTACTTTTTAAAAATACTTTAACTTTGGTCACAACTTTTGAACGGTAGATACTAGGACTTTTATATTTTACATATGTATTCTTTGTGGCAAGTCCTTTCATTGGATATCAACAACTTTGACCTTTTGACCTTGACCTTAAAGATTTATGTACTTATGAAAAAACTTTAACCTTGACCATAAATTTTGAACAGTAAGGGCTAGGGCTTTCATACTTCACATATGTAATCCTTGTGAGAAAACTTTTCATTGGATATCAACAACTTTGACCCTTTGATCTTCACCTTGAAGTTGACCTACTTTTGATAAACTTTTTACTTTGGCCATAACTTTTTAACGGTCAGGATTAGGTTTTCATCCTTCAAAAAAATCAACTTCAGTGTTATTTCTCCAATAATTGCCCACGTGTAATGCTAGAACCAGCACAAAAAATATTTTTTTTGCAGTCAGTTTACATGCACTTAAAAACTAGATGGATTAAAAATATTTTTATGGTGTTATTCGATGAATAAAAATCTGCATAAGAAGGGCTGGTTATCAGGAACCATCTATGCAAAGTAGAAACGCGACAAGGATAAGAGGAGTTTATGTTAATTATATTCTGATTTAATAAAGAATGTCAAGTGTTAAATAACTGCTGAATCCAGTTCCCATGATAACCTTAAATGACCTTAGATAAAAATATTTCAACCATTAGGTTTATTTAATAATAAAGTCTCACACTGAGAATGAGTTTTGAAAATAAGATAAATAAGTAAAACTTGATAAAAAATGTTGCAATTCTTGTTGCAAATCTTTTTTAAGTATAGACCAGTAGAGTTACAGTCTCTACAGAGACTTTTGATTAAAGGTTAGACATCAGTATGAACTGCAATCTAGATTTATTCTTTATGAAGTTTATTTACTTTTTATGCATTTTATTTGTAATTTAGGGAGTTAAGGAGTATAAATCACATTAAATTGTCAAAAGAAAAAAATTGTGAGTGGGTGGTGAGATTCCCTGACAAGGCTGATGGATAGAGGAGGCATCTTTATGGAAATAGGATGTAATATCTGTATCAGATGCACAATTTGTTTGGCATTGCAGGACTAAAGCATTAAAAAATATGATCCTGATGATTGGGACCAGAATGGTCTGCCATAAAGCTATCTTTTCCCTTGTACAATTCCAACTTAATATAGATTTCTGTCCTTACAAAAGTCGGTGAAATCTTAATATTGTGCAAATCTGTGTTGTCTTTTATTTGGACTAGAATTAATTTATTAGATCAAGGTCGGAGAAGTATAATTTGTTTAGTTATTTTCAAATTAGATCGTGCTGTAATACCTAAATGTCCAGAATTGAATGAATTCCAATATCTGGATAAGATGAACATATTTGGTAAAAAAAAAAAAAAAAGATCTTTAAATGTCAGCATCAAAAATGTAAGATTTATGTAATATGTATACCATGACTTGACCTAAATCCAGAAAAGGATACCATTGGAAAAACAATTTTAAAAAGATTAAATTTTCTAATAATATAACAGTATATGAATCAACAATTTTCAAAATAAAGTTGACATTAAACCCACATATTAAATTATTATTGTTATACTCCCTGCAAACAAACTTTGGGGGTGGGGATGGGGGGTTGATTGTATGTTATTTAATCCCTCTTGAGAATTTTTCAATCCTATGGAGACACCACCATTTGCCGGTGAAGAGCTACAAATTTTGTTGTATACTCCGCACTCAGGGCCATTGAGTAGTGAGGGATCTTTTTCGTGCCAGCACCTACTGCGACACGGGACCTTGATATATACGGTAACATTTGAAGGACCGGTCTGCACATCCCACAGTGGGAACCCTTAATGAAGGATCAACTCCTTACTTTGCTACTCTAGAGCAGACATTCTAACCACTGCACCACGTGGGGGATGGGGTGATATGAGAATCATGTAATCCAAGTGTCTCTCGGTCCATGTAACCTTGCTTGTCTGAACTAGAACTTTGTAATATAGAATCAATGGAAGCTTGTACTTGGTACAGAGATTCTTTAAAACCAGAGGGTGTTCTTAACCTTGATCAAAGGTCATTCTAACAAGGTCACTGGAAGAAATAAAGTATACAAAACTTGTCCTGACCAAACCATTACAAAGGAGAAACTTGGAAGCTCACACTTTGTACAGAAACTGTTTATGCTGAAAAAAAAAGTTTATCAACATTGGTAAGTAAATCAATGTTCCATTGACAAAATTTGAATGAGCACTTTAAAAAAGATACAGAAGGGGGTATTCATAATTTGGTGAGCTCTTTCATTATTATATTCTTAAGATAGTTATTTTATATAATCGAGTTAAGAATTGGATATGTATACTGATATTTTTCAGAAAAATATTGCAATTAAGGAAAAAAATATTATTTTGAATATGCCACTAATGTGAGTATTGTGATAAACTTAACCATATTTAAATTTTGAATCCCCATTCCTGATTGACACAGAGTGTTGAATTATTTTTGTATCCCCTAGGGAATATTTCAGAATCTTTCATTTAGTAGACATTTGTCATACCAAGTTGAACTTTTTTTGTTTATGTTTTAAGCCAACCTTTATAAATAGGTTTTAAAAGTGCAATGGCTTCTCAGTGCTGTGTTTCATGTCATGGTCATCCAATCTTGAATCTTTTCTTATAGATTCCTGTTATAGTAAACCTTTGGCTTTTATTTCTGTCACTAAAAAAAAGATTGGATATGTCTGCAACCACAAACATGACGCTACTCTTAATTATGGACAACAATGAATAATGTTTGCATTCACTCCAGTTAGTTGTGAAATGTTATAATGTCACCCTGCTTTGCACAGTGGTTAGAATGTTTGCTCCAGAATCAGCGAGTAAGGAGTTGATCATTACGTCATGGGTTTGAATCGCAGTATAGGACGTGGAGTCCAGTATTAATTCAATGAGACCATATAAACCAAGGTCCCATGTTGCAAACAATCAAATTAATGAACAAAGAAGTTCTAAACCTCAACATCTTCTGTCTTGGTAAACAATTTTACTGACTACAACATGTATATACTTTAAAATGCTTCAGTCCTTTCCAACTCAAGACAGACAGACAGACAGACAGACGGTTTGTCTCCTTGCATAAGATGAGATATGTGTAATACTAAATCTACTAATATTATGCATTCAAGTGCTTATGAAACTAATTGCAGTTTATGATTTTGATTCAAGACTGTTTTAATTAAAACACACCAAGAAAGCTCTGATTAAATACTCTTCAATTTTCCCTGAATTATTTATTATAACATTCAAGAAGACATGTTGAAAACCAAGTTCTAAATCATATATGGTAAATAAGTGAAGTTTGAAGGTTTCCTTGTACTTTTAACTAGGAGGTTTTGTTGGCTAAACCAATTAACTTGGTTAATCATTTGTTTACATATATTTGGTTCACTAATTCACCTATAAAAAGAAACTGTTCATTGGTTAAATATATTAAGTTAAATTCTCAAATTTTGACTTTTCTCTTTTCTGTTAGGAATATATTTCCACGAAAAAGGATGCAGTCATCACATGCATTAGTTGTAGATTTAATAAATCATTTTCAAAATATACATATGCAGCTAAATACAGCTATAAGGGGGAAAAAAGTTACGAAAAACGGAAGAATTTTTTTCTAAAGAAAACAAATTCAAATCAAATCTTGTTTCATGCTGATCATTCCAGGTTATATGGGATAATTAAGTGGATATGAATTATAATTGATCAAAAGTGTCTTTTTGTGTCATTTTTTATACATGAAAAAAATGATACATTTTATTTAATTATAGACAATTGATAAACCTGCCTTATAATACATACATCCAATCTTTTAACTCTTAAGCATTAAAATCTGTAAGTTTAAAACTAATTATTGATCTCTTGAAAACAGGTTATTTATTGGGAATTAAAGCCAATTAACTTCATTTAAGGCATTTATGTACAAATTATATTCTTTAAGAATTCAAAGAATTCCTCTTCTTGTTCAATTTAAGAAAGAGTTTTCCTATTTTTCCATATGAATTAGTGAAAGATTATAACTTATTATTTAGAAAATATCATTGTATGATTCAACTGTGAAACAGACGAATGAAAGGGTTGTCTGTCGAAAATACCCTCAAAAGATTTTCACCACACAAAAAAGTGCCAACCCAGGACTCTATTGTTTGAAAATAACGAGAAGGCACAAATAACAAACGTTTTGGTGTCTCGGATGACACGTAGGATTTTGTTTGACTGGGGGTGTTTGGGGTTTACGGATCCTTGACAGGACAACTTTCTATACCCTGATCATTTATTGCTTTTATTTCTGCACTTATCACATAGCAGGACTGAGGAGTTATATCTGAAATACTTCACAGTCGTGAGGAAAACTTTTTTTATTCTGCGCTGCAAAAAGTTGAATATCTAAAGATAGGGTTACTACAGGAAAAATGTGTTTCATATTATAAAAAAGGAGAAATCTAGATACCTTACACCTTAGAATCCTGAGTGCAAAGAAGCACACATTCAGCATTTTGATTTTTTTATGAATGGATGCCTGTCTGATATTTTTTATGTGAACATTGAAATTTGAATTTCAGTTTCTAAGGGGCTATCTGGATTATGCCTCATCCTGCAATGAGGTAAGTTTTATAGGCAGGAAATATCATTGTGGGGTTAAGGATATATGTTACAGAGGACCACGTGCATGTTATATAACCCCTTCCCTGCTTCCTACCCGTCCTCCTGTTTCTGGACTTCGGATGGTACCAGGTGCTTTCAATTCGGGTTGTAGGTCTTAATTAGCATAAACTTTTAAATTTTTATTTTTTCACTTTTTGAAAATCTATAAAGACTTTACAATATGCAATTAATGTGATATAGATCCAATGATTATATCATTTCATGCCACTTTTGAAGAGGAATCAAATTTGATTTTATTCTTTCCCTGTTTGTATATGACATAATTATCGAAATTCCTGATAATATTTAAGATATAGTTCAGCAATATAATAACATGTGCTTTAATTTCCTGGCACACTTTGACCAATATTTAGTCTAATTGAGGATACAAGGACATTGCAAGCAGCTCAAAGGTCAGATATATGTATTCAGTCAATTGAGGTCCAAACATTTTAAAAAATTATTTTAAAAATGCAATGAAACATTTACAGATCATAACTAAAGATACTTTGTTAAATTATGCAATAATTAAAAGGTAGAAGTTTTTTTTTAAGTATGCATGAAAGGCTAAGTGGTTGAATTATGTCCATTGAACTTTGTCTTTTATTTCAGACTTTGTGCAATATAAAGACATGTCCTTATTGTATTTTACTTTAAATTATAAAATAAGGTTTTAACCGGTAAGCATTCTCTTAATTATTTGCAATGAAGAAAAACAATTCTAACAGGGTAGTCTGTCCTTTTGGCTGTTTAAAGTTAATTCTACGTTTAACGTCACACCTAAAGTTCAAAACCTATGAGGGAGGGAGGAAAAAAATAAACAAACAAAATTTTCAAACAGTTGTGAATTTATTCAAATTAACCTATTCAGTACATTAAAAACATTACAATTAAGTAATAAGAGCATTTAATTGATATGACACCTAAGATTAATTTCCCTAGCAGAGTTTTTCCTTAGTATGTAATCAGTTTGAGTCCTATTGTTAGCAAACAATGTAGTCTAAGACTGAATGTGCAGGAAAGTTTTTAACTAGGCCTCAGTTGTAATTGCCACATGTCTATGGTACCCTGGAGGCAAATGCTTCTTCTTGTGGTAAAAGTTGATCAGTATCTACAATCAAAATTATTGATGACAATATTTAAAAGTGTTCATGTTGAAATATCCTCAAATTGAATTATGTCCTATTTTTTCTTAGTATTAGATCTACTAGCATTAAGTTTTGAAAGTGTGAATACTAATATTTGGACCATACTGATAAGATTATCTTTAATACCTTGAATTCCACACAAAAGACAGGATTCTTCACATCTTGGAATACCCCAACCACTTTCCTTACTCTCCTTCACTTGAAAGGCCCTATCTTCGGTAAGCTTCTCCCTGCTCAAATGGTTATGACAAGTATATTATCTTTCCCAAAAATTGTAGCTTTTTGTAGGTACATAAATTATGAAGAAATCAATTATTTTACTCATTACTGTTCCTTTCGATTTTTACAGAAATATTTTTAATATGAAACATATAAGTAAGATTTAAATGATGCTTTTCACTGTATATAAATCACACAGTTTCCACTCAGTAAAAAAGTTTTTCGATTCTCTCCAAAATACAATGAATAAAAAAACCGTCGATAATAATTAAAATGACACAGGAAGTCATTATTGAAGCTCACTCCTCCATGGCATCTGATCCCACCTATGATGTTTTGAAAGTTCTGTTTGCTCTGGTCCTATTTTGTACTGTTTTATGGAATTTGAGATTGGATAAGTTCGTTATCTCCATATCTTTCATAAAAATTATAAAAATTCAGCCAATAGAATCACGAACTGAGAGTCTGTCACTGTCAGTCTGTACATATGATTCGAAGACTGACAAAAAAAAATCAACATACAAGACTTTGTCATTAATATAATCATAAAATAATCTTTTTTTTCTTAACTTACATTTATGGTCCCAAACTTTTAAATTAATTTAACTGTCCATTTTCTGTCACTACGGGATTTCCCAAACCGGAACGGACATAAAAAATTTCTCATAAACCTACGCGCGCGGGTGACGTTAAACGTAGTTTTAATTTTAAACAGCCTTTAGAATTTTCTGTATTCTAATGCAGTAAATTACAGCATATTCAAGGTGATGTAATTAATGTATTTATCCAAAGTTAGTAAAAAAAAAATGCATAATTGCACGGAGATTTTTACATCAACTATGTGGCTTCCTTGCACAAAACAAAAACAGCTAGGATGTGGTAATGTTTTGTAGATCGCTGGAAATAGCTAGGTCACAGGTATTCACTATACAATTTTGTTTCATATATCATTTTAACCTTTTTAAAATCATTCTTAATGCTGTTAGGATTTTATGGTATACCATGAATACTTGGATTTTAAATTAATTTTACTGTCCTTTGATTTCCCTAAAAAATGAAAATCCTGAATACACCCCCGACAAACTCTATGCTTCTTACACTCTGATTTGGCAATCCTTGTAAATTTATTTTAATTTGATACAAAATGTATTATTAAGGAGTCTTCTTCCATATAAATTTTTAAAATAAATTTTTAATGTTCTTCCTTACACAGTTAAGGTAGTTCTTTCTTACACAATTAAGGTATCTTTGTTTTGCATTTTCCTATTAAGAGATTTAAATTATACAATTCTGTATGTGACATCTTACAAAGTTTCATTAATCACCATGTTTTTTAAAGACTTGTCTTTCCATGAATTTACTTCCAGTAATTATGAACAAAGGAAAACAATTGGCACCAGCGTGTGCACTTTGCACCGTTTACTTTAAATGAAACTTGAAACCTTTATTTAAAGGACACATAAACTTTAAAATTGGGGCCTACAAAGACAATTGTTTGGTGTGAATATTGTACATATTGAAATATGTGTGAGATATATACAATTCTGATTTTTTTTTAAATTCTGAATTAAAAGGCAAAGTTTATTAACCCTCACATTATAAGCATGGAAATATTAAAATATTCAAATTGGGAGCAGAGATAAATATTCAGCTTGGGATCAGAGCAAAAATGGTCCCTGGAGGAGTAAGCATCTCCTGTAAAATGATCACATCAGTCGTGTGCTCCTTGTCATGACTGGGCAAATGGAAAATCTGTAGATTTTTGTTACATGTATATGCTTATTGTTAAGCATGAAGACTTTCTAATATGAACTCCCCTATTCTGTTGAGCAAAAAAAAAATATTACCTGCATATGGGGCTGATATGTTTCTAAGTTGATTCAATAGCAAAGAGCAGGTTCTTCACAAAAAAAAAAACAATCTTCAAAATGAGACAAACTACTTGCAAATAAGTTTATTTTTTAAAGGGTAAAAGCTTGTTTAAAGCCAATATTTTTCAGATTCTATGGTCAATTATTACTAATATTTTACTAAATTGACAACTCACAGATTTGTTTATTTTTCTAACCTTGATAAAAGGCAAACAATGGGTGTGACAAGTTGACAGGGGAAGCTTATCTCTCCATTACACCTGATCCTGACCCACCTCTGATGTTTTCATGAGTTTGTGTGTTTGCTCTTTTCATAAATTTATTGGGTTTTGAGCAAGATAAAAGCATTGAGAGTTTATCTCATCTATACATATCAAACATTGATTTAGTAATTTACATATATCTGGCTGTAATCACTCAAAATATGTACTGTTACTTTGAAAGAATTTCAATCACAGGTTTCCTAAATGTAATGCATTATTTAGTGTAGTATGCAACAGGTTGAATGTTCCATTAATTAAAAAAAGGTGACAGTATTGCTAGAAGACAACGTAACACTGAGGAATGAATGGTTTGTCAATAACTGCGTTAATTTATGTCAAGATTTAAGAAATACATGTACCCCAATAATCAGAATGACATGCAAATTAATTTACAAAAGATATTCAAATGAGAATTGAAAAATGGAAGCTCAGAGATGTTGCATTTTAGGTGAAACTAGACTACACAGGCACGTAGCATCGTTTTTGAAAGTGGGGGGGCCAACCTGAGAAATTTTTTTTTTACTTACCTGAAAAACTTGACAAGCAAAAAAAAAAAAAAACGAAAAATTAAAAGTTCCCCAAAGTCGAAAATCCTATTTCATGGGGGGGGGGGGGGGGGGGGGGGGGGGGGGGGGGTAGTGGCCAAGATTTTTCAAGACAGACTATCTTTCAATTCAAACTTTTTGGGGTAAATTTTCTTTATAACACTACACTGTGCTGAAATGTGGGGGGGCCAACCTTCCTTTCAGTAAACATTTTCTATAGTAAAGGTAATGTCGGGATGCAATTGTGCCTTTGTCCCAATCTTTTATATGCCTGCTACAAGTTGATGTAATTGCATGATTACTCTGTGAATTTTTTATTAATGTAGATTCCTTATTTTTTGCGAGTACTTATTATTGCGAATGGGCTCTTCAACGGCAAATCGCAGGAATAACAATTCATGAATAGACGGTTGATCAAGAGATTTTACATGAATTTCAGCACCATAAATATAAAAGCGAGTAATTTTATTTTGCGTGTGATGCTTCTCACAAAATTATGCGATAATTAATTCCATGCATATATTTAGGAATTTACAGTATGAGGAATTTACGCAATTGTGCCTTTGTCACAATCTTTTATATGCTTATTCATTAACCCTTATCGTGCTAATCAAGATCATTTGCCGCGATCAACAATGTTTACGTTTCAGTGCTGGTCGCGGCATAAGTCGTTTTTGAATATCGGAAATTCCAATTCCTATTTTAAGAATAAAAAACCCTTGTACAAACTATTTTTGTGTTGGTATTTCGTCATATCCGTTTTATAATCCGAATCACTGTTTATAAGCCCTTATTTCATTGGTTGAAAGTACAAAAGCTCATCAAAAAGACGCAGGTTGTATTCCTTGTTTACTTCAGTTACAAAAATGGCGGAATGTATCGACACTGACGATTTATTCCTAAACAACGCCGAATAACTGCATTTATTTTAAATTATCTTGGTAATTTAGAAAAGAAATTGCTTTTGAGTGCTTTGAGTATGTTCATTTTATTAATATCAACGAATTTATACCGGAGATGTAGATATATTAGTTGGATAAAGTTGGTGTTATGCAGACGACGATATACACGAGAACTGGAGACGTTGTGGACACGTCTCAGAATAAAACATGGAATTTGAGTTCTTTGTTCTTGTTTAAGTATTTTTTTTTACAATTATTCACACCATTGAAATAAATAAACATAAATAACTGAATATTTTCTCTAGTTTCTTAGTTAATGAGGTTTACCTGACGTACCTGTCTTACCTGAGCGTACCTGTATCACAGTAGATATACGTATAGGAAAAGGTGATGAAATATCATCGCATCAAAACTGTTTTCGATTGAAAGAAATCATATTTGTTTTAAAAGAATGAAATTTTAGTGTAGTTTTGTGTAGAATGCACATGCATTACATTTCTTACCTGTAACTTACACAGGTGAGTTTTTAGAATGAATCTGATAATGGAGTGACATTTGTGCTGATTCAAACTATAAAAATTATACGTATAAGAATTATGGATGTATCTTAAAAAATAAAAATTCTACTGTAATTTAAAGACACTAATATTTAAAAAATGATTTTATTGTTTTATGCAGCACCCTGTTATAATATTATACAAATATTATAAAGCATGATAAGGGTATCAGAAAAACATGGCCTTATTGTGTGTAAGATACATATATTAAATAGAGCAGAGTTAATTCAGATTTTGATCTGTTCTAGAACACAAAAATTCAGACATGTTACTAAGACTGTAGAAATGGGGAAATAGACATCCGGGATTAGAAACCAGGTTAGGGCCATTGTCCCAAAAATCTAGTTGGTTCTTTAAATTTTTAGTTGGGTTCCAGAGTTTTCAGTTCAGTTAATTAGATCAGTTTTAAACCTAAATTTCATTAATTAAACTTGAAAAAATCTTTATTTCTTATACAAAATCAGTTAGAAAATCAGGCTTAATCACCAATGTTAATGCCTGAATATCAGTGTTTAGGACTAAAGGCTACAGCATGACCTTTTTTCTCGTCTTGAAAATATCCCATCCTTTGGTGATAATTATCCCAAACAAGTGACAGGTGTTTTGCCATGGATGAAGTAAGAGTTTATTTATCACTTTTATGGACATAATTCTATTTTGTGTGTGTAATAGCAATTTTGACAAATAAAATGGATCCAAATGGATAACCGGAAAAATGAAATTTAAATGAAACCAAACAGCATGGGCTGCACTGTTTACGCCTTTATTCTGGAGAACTGTGTCAGTCCTAATTCAGGTTGTATCCATATCTATTTTTCTTGGAAACCCTTCTTCTTTATCAGTTTTATTGAGGTCTTTGGCTTATCTGTAGAAATTATGTTGTCTAATATGAAAATGAAGACACAGTAACCTTCAGAGTTTGTCTCAGTCAGTGGTTTAGAAGATTCATCTAGGTCATTAATATCATAATTGCTTTTTTATCTTGGCCTTCAGGGGAAAAGGTACATTGTTGCTTCTACATCAAAACACTGTAATAATTTGATTTTTTTTTGTGTTAGGTTGGTTTCAAAGCCTAAATATTAAAATTCTTAGATAGGATGTGTTATGCCACTGGGTGTAAATTTGATCTTTAAAAGAAATTTGTTCCTGGTGTTAATGAGCAGGGAACCTAATAATTAGCTGTGTTTGGCCTTAAGGTATAGAATACTGGGAGATGTATGAAGATAAGCAGGATATTATTTACAGTATACAGTATGCCTTACCTCGGACACGCTTGGTGAACCTCACGGAGAGGCAATCCATATATTATCTACTGTCATCTTACACACATTTAAATGAGAAAAAAAGAGGTTTTTTGGTGACAATGACATTGTGTATAGGAGATACCTGGAGACTAAGGTGCTCTTTAATCTGTACTTGTAGCGTGACTTTTTGGCGTAGGGGAATCCCATAGTACATTGCTGCAACATGTGGATTTTGGCAGAGTTGGAATATTTTGCAGTGTAGTAGATCCACACCTTGAATGATTCATTTTTGTGTAGTTTCTGGTTTATCTGGTCTCTTTCTCATTTTGCTGCAATCCATATCTTTCACATTAACTTCATGGTGGTGATGTAATTAGATTGACACCATTCTTTCTGCTTCGTTGGGCTTGTGAAAAATAAAAAAAAAAAAAAACATTTATTGATTCCAAACGAATAATTACAGAGGGAGCAAGTCTTGTGCATTGACATTAACACAATTTTGCGCGTGGATGTAAATTCTTTTCATGTGTTGTGTAAGAAGAGAGGTAAAAAAGATGCCTGCAAGGATCAGAAACTAGAGCAAGACTCGGACAAATGGACTGGGACGCACAGGTATGCTGTCTGATTTTGGTGTGTTAGTGGATTGGGTTTTATTGCCTATGTCTTGATGGTGTTAACATTTTTATTGTTTTTCAATGGCTGTAGACACCAGCTACAAAACTTTTTGGCAGGTTAAGGTAAGCAATGTGACAGTTTAGGTGCAATCCTCAATCTCTGGTCTACGTTTTTTTGTGTCTTTGTTTTTGTGTTTTAGAATTACCTCTGGATAAGAATAACTAAGAATGTGTTTACGTGTATATTATTCATTAAGAAATTCTCTGTTATATTGCGCAAGAGAAATATAATTAGACAAAGTGCAATAAACATCTTTGTATTGTTTATTTATTTTTGTTTAACTTAAGCACCTCAATTTATTTTGCTTTTCTGAATTGTATAATTCACATCATATGTATGACAGTTTCTAAAATTTTCATTTTTTTTTTTTTTTTACTGTAGCAGGGTTTTTTTTTTTTAATATATAGAGTATTGCTTTTACTGGAAAATTCTTTGAGTTGGTTAAATTATAAAATGTATTGGTCTTTTAAAAGACTTCAGTTTGAAAAAAAAAATAGTTATGCGTATTGATTACAAGTTAATCTGACTTATAACGTCCCATCTGTGAAGGATAGGAATGGCGAGAATGAAAAGATCTAATTTTGAAGTTTTATCAGGCCACTTTTCCTGTAATTGCATTTTTTGTGCACTTTTAATTATCGTTTCCTTTTCAAGGTCCATTTGCAGTTTAAGATATGTATTGTGTGGTGGATTAAGGCAAGAGATAAAAGTTCAAAGGAAAGAAAGATTTTAATCCATGTTTTTAAGATAATTACCTTGCTTTGGCTAAGGTGAGATAATAATTGAAAATGGTAAGATCAGTGATTTCATCATCAAAGACCGTTCATTTATTTATGGTTCTTGGTTAAAGGGAGTCGATGGGGACATATGTTTCCATTCTTTGAAATTGCCAAGTGTCTTTAAAAACTAAATTAACTAAGAAATCTATCAGTGAATTTCTCTTTGTAATTTTGAGGTTATTTGTTGTTTTTTGAAATGCCTGAAATTCGTGGGCTGACCCAAGGGTTCTATAAATCGGCCATTCCTTACTCAGTGCTCCTTCAGCTTTGTTTACATTGTCAGGTTTTGGGAGTCTGTATAAAATGAGGATGCAGAGATAACGTAATTGATGATGACTATGGAGAATTTGATACAACAGATAAGTAATCATGGAGATAGGGGAATTAATTTTGGTTCCTCATGCTTGTATCTTTTCTTAGAAATCTTTGCCATGTACTAAATTATCAACTCTTTCTGTCTCATTAAGCAATAAAGAATAGCTCCAAATAAAAAGTTTTTTTAGTCGATTTATAAGATAATATTATTCAGTGCCTTTGTTTACTTTAAGATTTCCTCTTAAATCATGAAGAGTTGTCAGAATTGGATTTCACCTGCATGCCATATTTGTAATTAAAGGATGAAAAATTTTATAGGATATGTCCTCAATGAAATTTTAGATGGACCTGACCCATTTTGCTAAATATTTTTGAGGCATCTCAGATCTTTAAAAAACTTGAGGTTCTGCATTTGATTCCATTGTGCTGACCAAAATACATGTTTGCTTATAATGTCCCTTTGAGAATTTTTTCACTCATATTTGAGATGCCACCACTTCTGGTGGAGGCTGGGCTGCAAATTTAGACCAGCATGTACTTGTCATTTGCGGCCTTTGAGTGATGAGGGATTTTTTTTATGCCAACACCTACTGGGACCTAGGACCTTGATTCAAAGGACCAATCTCCATGTCCCACAGTTGAACTCTAACCCACAACATAAGGATCGACTGACCTTAACTCCATGACTTTAGAGCAGAAGCCCAAACCACTGCACCACGTGCAGGAGAATAATACAATTATATTGTGAAATATTATATAAGAAGATAATTTTTTGAAGTCTCAGATGTTGAAAATTAGAAATCTCAATCTTCTTCTATCGGTTTATTTTTACTCATTCTCTTCCTTGTGATTACATTTCTTTTAGCATGTTTATCTATTGTCAGTCCTCATCACCACGGAATAAAACATTACATAATTCCAGGCCCCAGGAGGTACTGTGTTTGTATCATTATAACTCTGATGATTGACAGTACTTGATAGATCAGACTTCTGTCTCTATAAATATAGAAAAGCTAGGGTGCCTTCAGTCAAGTATACAATGTATCAATCAATGTAGAGGTGTTTTGACAAGTAGGTAAAAATATTTTCATTTGATACACCTGTGCACAGACTGCATAATACGTGATTGTTTTGGTAATATTTGATGATGAAGATTTTTTGATTTCATTGCATGAGGGATGTTCATGCACAAGTTCCTTCCTTGTACAAATATACTTTTTACTTGCAACAAAGTTTTTTGTTGAAGCTTTAACATTTTACGGAGGATGTTGAATTAGTCTTTGACATTTCTTCATATGCTGGATATTGCTTGGTAGACAGTTTAGCTTTTTTTTAAAAAAAAAAAAAAAAAAAAAATGTTTAGAAGAAAATTTCATTATAAATTTTAGTGTAATGAAGAATTTATAAATTATAAGGGTATTATTTTTTCAGTACTCAGGCAAAATTTCTGAAATCTTTATATTTGCATATTTCATTTTTTACGTGACCCGGCCTGTCTATTAGTTTACTGTGAGAGCCCTCAAAACGGAGGCCGTAGTGATAACACATGAATTAAATCTACGCTATATGAAAGAGTGCAAAAATTGTTTTGATCAAAATATAAACATTCTATATCAAACTGAAGAAAGTGATATGAACTTTTTTATAAATGAAATTAATGAAGCATTTTATAAACGTAAACTCAGAATATTAATTGTAAAACACACTAGTAAACAAAGTACTCTCCTGCGTAGTATCAGAGCTGCCAACCCTTACGATTTTGGCGTAAGACGTACGAAATCAGCGTCTAAAATACGCCTTACGATTTCTCTTTTTATTCTTCCGATTTCAGTTTTTCTCGTTCAAAATTTATAATACCTGTATTTTCATAAGCTGGCAGTCCATAGTATCTACATTATCATGTATTCATAATTCTTACAACGTTTGCTTGTATCATCATTTCGGTTTTAGAAGGCCAATCACATTCATGTCAATGTTTTAAAGTAAACAAAATGGAAACAACTATGTCTCAGATCGCATGTTCATTTACAAAACATCTTCAGCATCAGGGGGCTTAGGTGGTCCCTAGACCCTGCCTTACTATTTGTCATTTAAGAATGTTGGCAGCTCTGTAGTATTACGACTGCGTACGCATCATCCATTGTTTACTTCCGCAGGAATATTAATTCGGACCAGGTGAAATTCGTACAATTCAAAAAGGTTTCTAGACTTTAATGAAAAACGTGAATTTATGTAATTCACAGGTCTGTTTTTAGTTTCTTACTTAAAAAAATTATCAAAACTCATTAAAAAAATCACATTTGTGAAATCTAGCATGAAAATTATATGGACCCCGTCTTTCAGTACTGTTTCAGTACTTTGATGTATTTCATGGAGTAAAAAATACTGTATGGCCAGTTGAGTGACAGGTTTTCATGGAAAGGGGGGTGGGGTTGAGGTTGCCTCAGAATTGTTGAATGTAAATTTTATAAGGTTTTCTTTTAGACAGACATCTAGTGACACTCAAAACCAAAGAAATTTACTTTGCAGTCAACAGATGCTATATTGCAGGAAGTGTCCCCGGCTCGTAGTTCAAAACATAAGACTATTGAATTTCTTTAATAACTCCATAATTTTGTAACTAGACACTTGTATTGTCTTTTTCTGACATGCAAAATCCTTTAAGTCACAATATTGCATGCAAGATTGAGTGAATTAATTGCAACTTTTCATGCAAACATTGAGTATTTTCTGATGTTATCCTCAATGAATAATCTTTTAAAAAACTAACCATGACAAGATCTATAATGTGTCGATCCATTCAATGATCTAGAGTTGTTGGGAGAGGGGGGTGGGGTTAAAAAAAAGTTAAACAGCAATTAATGTATTAAAATAATGAATCTCAATCTATTACGGGAAAAAGATTGCCAAGACGATTATAGGAATTACAGCGCTATGACAAAAGTATTCGCGATTTTTCAAAATGGCGGACGTAAACACGATGCGCTTCGTAAAAATAAACAATAAATTGTGAAACAAATAACAGACTTACTTTTATTAATACTTGGTGAGGTGGCCCTTAGACTTGATTACTGCTAATAGTCGACGGGGAATAGATTCATACAAGGATTTGATATAGTTTTCGTCGAAGGAAGTCCAGATGTGTAAAATAGCATCGAACAATTCTTCCGGAGTCTTTATGTTTGGAGCTCGATTTTGCAGAGTTCTCTTGATTTTTAGCCATAAATTCTCTATAATATTAATGTCCGGTGATTGAGCTGGCCATACAATTGTAGGAATATTATTTTGTTGTTTGTAATCTACAGTAATACGAGCTCTATGGACGGGGGCGTTGTCGTCTTGAAAACGATAGGTTTTGTTGGGGAAATGTCGGGCAATTACGGGCCAAAGTTGATCTTTTAAAATGGATATGTATTTTACTGCATTGATATTTCCATTGACCATGCAAAGTGTACCAACCCCGTGGTAAGTGATGCATCCCCACACCATTACCGAAATCCTTCTCTGCCGAGGGGGGCACATGCACTGCGGCAAGTACGATTCTTTAGATGTTCTCCACACATACACTCTATGATTCTCTCCTAAAACTATCTGACTTTCATCAGAAAATATAATTGTATTCCAATAATTATTCACTGTGAGTTTTCTTTTCTTAAACACCATGCAACACGCCTTTTTCTGTTGATCTCGGAAACGACCATTTTTTTTCTAACAACTCTTCGCTTATAATCATGATCACGCAAAAATCTTTGGACTGTCCGTGGATTAACAAAGTCATTAGCATCCCTGCTTTCATTAAATTCATTAGTAATATCCTTTAAAACCCGTCCTCTGTTAGTTTTAGTATGTCTAATAATCCAGTTCTGATCTCGTTTTGACAGCTTCCGAGGGCGTCCTTTTCTTTTCAATGTTTTGACTTCACCAGTTGACAAATATTTTTTCCAAATAGATCTGATGGTTGACTCAGGTATTTGTAATAAATTCACAATTACTGATGTTTTTTGCCCCTCCTTTTTCATTTCCACAATTAATTTTTTGACATCATTTGATATTTCTGTAGATTTCTTACCCATCGTAATATCTGTGTGTTTACATAAAATCCAAGACAGCAGACGATAAAAATACTTACATATAACGTCACTTCCGATGTGAAGACAACTCTGTAAAAATTTCGTTTGTCAACACGGCATCTAATTAGAGTTATTTCCCATTCCCCGAGCGAGGCGCAGCGCAAGAAAGACGCCATTGCGTAAAAATCGCGAATACTTTTGTCATAGCGCTGTATGTCAGAGTTTGTTTCTTTTGGTTCATAAAATGTACCTTTGATGCATGATTTTAAATTTTTCAATATTCTTATTTTGAAGCTGACAAAAAACAGAGTATTATGAATATAATTTTTTTTTAATTTGGGGAACAATTAATTATTTAATTTGCTAGAATCTGTATTGAGTGGCAAAATGAGCCTATTTCTAGAGCAAAAAGAAGTGCATGCATGCATGGATTCAATTGCGTTTTGTTTCTGATGATGAAACTCAGTCTTTGTTTCAGTCCTACCAGACTTTGACTGAAAATGATGTCTGATGCTGCCTCTAATTATGGAAACACTTCAAAGGCACTGACTGCTATTTTACTTTCATTAGACATGAATTATAATTGAATGTGATGATTATAAGAGCTACTTTCTCCCTTAAAATGATAGCTTCTGAGTTGATCAAATTTTCTTTCAAGACTGACAACCAAGCAAATATAGGATGAAACTTCTTCACCATATATCAAGCAATTGAAGCGAGACTTATACCAATATCTATATACTGCCACTATAGTACTTCATAAAATTAGATTTCAGCTTAATAATTAAGTGCTCTTTTTCTTCAACGGTACACAATTTTTATCAATGTTTTCCCTTATTTGACTTTAATTTCAATTATCTCTTAATGAGGTATAATTTTTGAAACTTTCATTACCTATCAGAAACACTTTAAGTACCCCTTGACAAAGTGTTGAAGTGAACACCACTGTTAACATGGACTTTTCATATACACACCCCTCAGAGTGTATGTAACTCAGAGAAATGTTTGTTTTACTGGGTATTTACACTTGAGGTCACGGTAAGCCATGGTCAGTTAGTGGTGAATTAAATTGCCAGGTAATATGTACCTGACCATTATTAGTAATAGACAAATGTGAAGTGGTTAGTCTAGTGTAGCAGGCTTTACATAATAACACACATATCCTATGGATTTTGGAGTTCGTCAACATTGAAAAAAAGTGTGTGTATAAACCAGTATTCATTTCATTTTCACAGGGGTCAACAGTATTTACCTCAGGAGGTGTGTAAATATTGAGGTATTCTGAAGTTTTGTCGAAGATATCATACCTGTAGATGTGTGATAGTGCTTTCTGGAGTTTATACTAGTGACATACAGTAATGCGCATATAAGAGAGCTTCATTTTGTTGCAGAAAAAAGTGAAGTGTCTTAAATAGCTGGGTGTAACATTCATCATCTTATTAATCAAAGGAAGATTTGTGGAGGATTTACATAAGTTCAGTAGCATTAAAGGCAGTTATTCTGTGGATTTATCATGGTTTCACTTAATGAGAGGGAACTGTACAAGCACCTGCCTAGTTTTTGACTTGTGATGGCATCCATTCTCAGGTGACCAATTTATGACAGCCAAATATTTGTCCACATATGTAACATTGATTTTTTGGATGTTAATTGATTTTGATTTTTTGCCATGTTGGAGTTGTTACTAGTGCTTGATTTTTCTCAGCAGGATCTGTGATTTAGCTGTGAGCCTTAATTATAACAGTAAAATTTTATTTGATAACTATATTAAGCCTTGTACAATACAGCTCTGATGGATTTTGAAGAATCACGTGTAAAGTCCGAGGTATGTAGATCTTATAAAGATGCAATATGGATTTCTCTTACCTTATATTGCTTTAAACCCATAGGACAGAGAGCATTTAGCTTTTGAGAGTGTTGAAACATTGTGTATACAGTATTTTTACAATGCATTCCAGAAGCTATGGTCTTCAAAATTTAATGTCAGGTTCAAAACATCAGTTATCTTGAGAATTAAGGGTTCCAATGGTCCCAGCATGTTTGAGATATCAAAGTTTGACTGTATATCTAGTAAAATTATCCATGTCAGTGTTTGAAGGTGTTACACATACAAATTAATAGGCCAAAGCTAGAGATGAATTATTATTATCTCAAACTATTAATTTGACTGCAAAAAACACAAAAACAAACCTCGATCAAGCTATATCAAGAAGATTGAAATAAATTTTCAAAAACAGTTACTGGGTCCTCCGTGTGACTTTGATATAATTCCATGGTGTTGGAGATATTGTTGCTCGAGATACAGAAGTTTAATTGAAATCTCTCTTATGAACTAATGAGATTGCAGCATTTTTTTAAAGGTCATTTAACAGTTTCCATTTTCATCCTTTAGGTCATGCAGTATTATTGCCTTTAACTTTCTGGATAACATTTACACTAGATTAAATATCTCTAAAGCAATCTATATACAAAAAAATTTATGGATACATATGCAGGGGGGTCTTAACATAAGGTCCCTGCCCTCTCTGTAAGGTCAAGGTCACTGGAAGAAGCAATGGCATTCTGCTTCTATAGTGACTGTGTCCTTTTCAGACTGAGCTTGAGTCGAGGCCATTACCTCAAAAAATATATTGAGCAATTAATAATCTTAATGTCAACATAAACTAACATGGGACTTTTTACAGAAACTCTCTTTTAGTAAGTTAAAAATCTGTGGTTCAGTTGATTGTACCTAATAGAGTATGGGGAATTTTTACTCAAGATGCTGAGGTGATTGTTAAGGTCCTAGGGCCTGTTGAGAAGGGTTACAGTAATAGTTTTGGATGTTCTGATACTGAGTTATCAGCTGTTGTGTGGGAGTTGGGAGCAGAAAGTGGAAATATAAATATTGTTAGGTATGATAAAATATGCATAATGATGACAATGAAAGCTTAAATGGATCAAAAAACAGGTTACATTAACTCAGATTTTATATATATTTTTGTTTTATAAGAATTAAGGGAGAGCCCCAGATTTGATAAGGGAAGTAATTTTTTGACATTATTTTTCCTATAATAGTATACTGCCGATAGCAGTGATTTCCCTGTCATGTACGAGAGATCAGTTAACTCCCGTAATGTTAAGGTCTTTGACCAGAATGTCATCTCAGCGGATAAAAAGTCTTTCGTAATGATTTAGTGATTCTGTTATTACTGGTTCTTAACTTAATGTACAATACATGATAAATTTAATGTAGATTGTTTAATGTCATCTTGTCCACTCCCTGTCTGTGATCAGATTTATAGTTGATTAACAAGTACATGATTTGCATGACAAATAAATATATATTGGTAATAGAATAAATATTGATATTTTGAGTCCTAAAAAAACTATCAGTGAAATTGTATGATAATTTAAAAGTAACAAAATGTGAAGAAGTTTGACACAGACTCAACCAATCATGACAAATTTTGGTTCATTACTGCAAGTCAGATTTATACCCAAAATAGCAAGTGTTACCAAATGTTTGCCGTAGTGTTTCAATAAATATAGAAAGAAATTATATGTTAAATAAAATGTAGCCTGTGATTAAAATCAAACATCATCAAATTATGTGAAATGTTAGGTCCCTTTGCTAAGTCTGGGGTGACCTATTGCTATGGGATCCTCATTTCCACCTCCTTGAAATTCCAGTATCATCAACTGGTTTTGGGGGTGAAGCATCAGTGGTCATAAAGAGAAACAATTTGGTGCATTTCTTGATACCAGAACACCCCCTCCCCCCTACTCCCAGGAAGGGAACAAAATCATTAAAATTCATTGACTTTGGTTTCAATTTAAGAGTGGTTTGTAATCTTTTGATCATTTCCATCTCCCTGAGATTTGAGAAACATCAATTGGTTTTAGAATAACACAAAAATTGTGCATTTCTGGAAACCTAGGTTTCTCTGATTTTAGTCATGTGTAACAAATACATAAACCTAGGTTTCTCTGATTTGTCATTTAACAGTATTGATCAGAATCATGCATAAAATAAAATCCAGGAGCTGGACATTTTTTTTCTTTTTGAGTTTCAATTAATGCCTTATACATGAGAATTTGAATGTTAGGTTTTCATGATAAACACTCTCCTTGTTTAGTTAAGGAACCACTTATGTACACAAAGCAGGGTCGTATGAAAAGATATTTGCTTTTTCTGAGTTAGACAACTTAACAATATTGCCAAACACAGGTTAGATTTTCATTCAAAGAGGGGCTAACAAGTCAGCAATGTTATTCTATGGAATTTCTTTCCTATAATGGACTCAAAGAGGACGGATGAAGAATACATGCTTTATTGTACTTTGAGAGGAAGTTTGGGGCGTGTCTTTCTACTTAGGAATACTCTGTGTGAGGAAGTTAGGGAAGCATCCAGATACCTTGGCTTCTTTGTGTGATTCAGTGTGGCATTGGAATTATTCTGGTTTTCATAAAAAGATGTACATATGGACTGTGTTTAGAGGATAAAAGGTAAATTTACTGTAGATTCCATGATAATTTTGGTTTTAATATTTTGTAATTTCAGAGAAAAACCTCTTGGCATATAAAATTACTCATAAATTTTATCTCTTTAATGCTGAAAAACATGTAAAAATTTAACTTCAATATTTTGTCCACTTGCAAATCTATGTTCTTGTGATTTATATTTACCAGCGATCATTACGCTCAACTCTTTGCATCCCTTTATGCCAGGATTTGATGCACTGGCCATATCCTTAGAGTGTTTGCCTGGCTGTCCCTTAGACTCAAAAATCAAGCATGATGCATTTTATTCCTTATTATTTATTATTTCACTATTGGGTTCTCTGAGGATGCACAGTTCAGAGTTGAAGGTTTAAGAAAAACAGAGATGACAGCATGGAGATGATTTGTTAGACCAAATGTCTGACATTCATTTAAAAATTGTGAACTATAAGATACTTAGTCTGATCCATGCTTTTATTTTGAATAATTGTGTAGCATATAAAACATAACTTTATCACATTTGTTGCATCTTTGTTTTGAGCATACCAAAGCAATGGTTGTCCATAATTGTGCATGAAGGAAGTTCTTTTTTAGTGTGTGTGTTCAGAGACCAGAAGAGCTTATGCGATAGTAATGCGTCCGGCGTCCGTCCGTCTGTCCGTCTGTCTGTCTGTCTGTCTGTCTGTAAACAATTTTTCAAAATGCTACTCCTCCTACAGTTTTGGTCTAATTTCAATATTACTTGGCACACAAGTAGACTACACTAAGATAGATAATTTTATGTATCGGTTTTTGATTTCAATGAACGGTGTTGCCGTGGTTACTAAAAATAGAAATTTTTGTGAATTTCTTTCAAAATGCTACTTCTCCTACAGTTTTGATCTGATTTCAATATAATTTGGCACACAAGTAGACTACACTAAGATACATAATTCTGTGTATCGGTTTTTGAATTTGATAAACAGTGTTGCCGTGGTAACCAAAAATAGAAATTTCTGTGAAATATCTTTCAAAATGCTACTCCTCCTACAGTTTTGGTCTGATTTCAATATAACTTGGCACACAAGTAGACTGCACTAAGATACATAATTCTGTGTATCGGTTTTTGATTTCGATAAACGGTGTTGCCGTGGTTACTAAAAATAGAAATTTCTGTGAAATATCTTTCAAAATGCTACTCCTCCTACAGTTTTGGTCTGATTTCAATATAACTTGGCACAGAAGTAGACTACACTAAGATCCATAATTGTGTATATCGGTTTTTGATTTCCCTGAACGGTGTTGTCGTGGTTACTAAAAATAGAAATTTCATTAAAATGGTTTCAAAATGCTACTCCTCCTACAGTTTTGATCTGATTTCAATATAACTTGGCACACAAGTAGGCTGCACTAAGATACATAATTAGATTTATCGGTTTTTGATTTCCATGAACGGTGTTGTCGTGGTTACTAAAAATAGAAATTTCTGTAAAATTGTTTCAAAATGCTACTCCTCCTATAGTTTTGGTCTTATTTCAATATAACTTGGAACACAAGTAGACTACACTAGGATCCATAATTGTGTGTATCGGTTTTTGATTTCCATGAATGGTTACTAAAAATAAAAATGTCTATAAAATTGTTTCAAAATGCTACTCCTCCTATAGTTTTGGTCTGATTTCAATATAACTTGGCACACAAGTAGACTACACTAAGAACATAAAGAGACTTTATCAAGGATCATTATTCTATTTATTGCTGTTGTAAAGTTTCAATTCCCAACTGCGTAAGTACTGTAAATCACTTTTTATTCATGAGAACTTTATTTTAGCGTAATTACGCGAGACGGTATACTTCATTGTCGCGTACAATAAAATTCCTAAAGATTATATACAGCAATGACCACACTTCGTGAAAATTTTGTCTCGCTAATAAAGAGTCAATGTATATCTCGCGAAAATAAGGTGTCGCTAAAATTAAGTGATCTACAGTACTTTTCTCTTCCTTTGCTATAAGTACAAACCAGTAGAGCTTCAGTCTCGACAGAGACTTCTGGTTTGTGTGTGTGGTTCAATTATTGAAAGTTCTGACATAAGTAAAAGTTGGCATTTGACTAGACACCTGTAAAACACAGAACAGTACTACATGTAGTAGCCACTTTTAAAACATGGAACAGTGCTTTGCTTTAAGAAGCCTATCTACTTTTGTTAGCTCACCAGGCTTGCCAAATATAAACAGTTCAATGGCAGAGTACTGAAGGACAAATCAGGGGAATAGGAGGAACCTACCGTTGTTGTACCTATATTGATAAGTCCAATAGCATGAGCAAAGTGATATACAAGCAAGATATATTGATACATTTTGAAATTTTATCATTAATATGTACCTTTTAGTAATGAACCTTTGTTTTGGAGCCAGGCTTGTGTCTGTAGTGCAGTCTCAAGTCCTTTTCCTGAGTATCACTTTTCACATCATGTTTTTGCGGACACCAATCGCCTTTCCTTTAAAAAGAAGTGAATAGTTGAACACTTAGTATTTATTGACTGTGACTATAAATATGAGCATGATTGTTTCATTTTGTAAGTGTTAATTCGCTTTGCAGAATAAGCGTGTTGACTATAAAATGTTTAGGTGTATAAAGCTTATTGGCATTCTACATGTTCTTTCTCAGCAGTTTCTATCATCAATATGGATGTTGCAGTTCGTGATCAAGTAAGAAATTTGGATAACCGTGTTTCCCTGAGCGTCTGTACAATAATTGTTTACTGATATAATTAATTATAACTTATCAGTTTGCCCGTTTGACTTTGTCAATCTGTCTGTCTGTTTAATGAGTTTAGGGGTGTTTTAATTAAAATGCTATTAGTAAGTATGGAGACTTCAAACTATGATTAACTATACACCTGAAATATGTTGTTTAACAGGTTTCTGTGAATACCACTATAAATTTTTGTAGTTCTTTTTATTTTGAAATTATATTTCTTTAACTCTTTGAATTATATTTATAGAAACAATTTGTCACATCAGTTCATTAGGACCTATAGACTGAGTTTACATATATGATATGGATATTTTGGTACTTAGTATATCACTTACTCCTTGTCATATACTTAATGTATTTGATATGTGAGTTCACACAATTTGTTGCATTTTTTTGGCCATTGGCATTTTTAAAAAAAGAATTTTTTGTGCATTTATAAGACCTCTATCACTAGAATTAAATAGGACTAATTTTGAACATTTCTCAGTCAACAAATTTAGAAAATTATTTTATTGCACAAAATTTCAATACATTTTAATGTTTAATCAATAATAAAATGAGAACAATGTTTGGTATGGTATATGCATGTTTCCTTACACATCTGATACATAAGGGATTTGTACCAGTCACTGATCTTGGGTATTGTGATATGTTACCTGTATACTGCATAATGCTGTTTTGGTGTATTTACGAAAGTATACATTATGATAAATATATGTAAGACTGTAAGAACTCCAAAGTCAGATGATCAGCTCCAAACCCCGTTGGTTTGACATGCCAAAGTCCGATGGTGCAGAAAAACAATCAATGTCAATTATGACCTCATACTACTTAGCAGCTGCACCAATTTACAATGCAGCTAGATGCCAATGTCCGATGGTTTTCTATAAATGTTAGGTGCAAGACTATCCAAGAGTCAGTCCATTAATTTGCAAAGACTAACCCTTATCAGACAAGTGGTGTGCGAGGACTAACCCTACTTTCTGTGGTGGGTGCAAACAATAAGTAAAATCGGTAAAAACTGTATAGGAGGACAAATACTCAATTGATATGGTTTTGACTGAATGACAATGGGTCAAGGATTGTCATCGGAATATTGGGATATATCATAAGCATAGATTGTTTCTCCAAACAACCAACATGCCATAGGACTTTAGGGTGACCATCAGACTCTGGTTTACGTACTGACATCAAACCACAGCATCAGGGTTTGGCACAGACCATCAGACTTTGGCATTAAGGGTAGGATCTCGGGACTTAAGGACTAGGATGGTCAATAAATGGGAGTAGGATCCCAGGGCTGAGACTAGGATGGTTAATAAATAGGAGTAGGATCTCAGGGCTGAGACTAGGATGGTTAATAAATAGGAGTAGGATCTCAGGGCTGAGACTAGGATGGTTAATAAATAGGAGTAGGATCTCAGGGCTGAGACTAGGATGGTTAATAAATAGGAGTAGGATCTCAGGCCTGAGACTAGGATGGTTAATGAATGGGAGTATAGGGGCAGGGGCAGTTTATTAAAGGGATTATACAGTATTTTCAAATTTATAAATTTGAATCACTTCATGCAAAGTTTTGGAGTGTTTGTTCAAAACTGATCAATGTTCATGTAACATGTTTTTCACAATACCCAAAGACCTGCAATTATAAAATGAATTTATTGCAAAAACAAATGTCATATTGAAAAACTTGCTCTTTTTATAGAATTTATAATTGTTTGTTTAAATTGACAGCACACTTGTAGACCACTGTTTTTCATTCATCATCAATGTCAGGACTAGTTTCTTATATTTATACTAGTCTTGTAACAACCAATCAATACATTTATAGCCATGTAGAGTAAGTGTGCTACTTGTAGTTCTAATCCACATATGGCTATAAAAAAAACTCAATGACGCCATACTTAATTAAATTGTCAATACTCATTTTCTTTTATAGTTACCCCGAAAATGTTGGGTTTGCAAGTTTTCTGAATTATGGGTTTCTGTTTTCATGAATTCATCAAAAAGGAAATGTTCAACTTCTACAAAGCTGGATGTTTTGGGGCAAAATAACACATTTGATTGATTAGTATTGGTCAATACAGAACAATGCAACATAGTAACACTGACTCTTCAACAGACCTAGAGTACTAAATATAAGTAACTATGCAATGATGAAGACAGGAAATGGGAATAATTCTTGTCACAGTTCATCCCCAAGTTGTAATTAAGGTTGAAAAGTAAATTTTTCATTCAATGTCATTTTATGTTAACTTACTAAATTATAAGAACTAGGTACACACAGTAAAACATCCACAATGGCTGGAATACTTATCATAGTAAAGTTCTGTTTCATTACAATACCCTTTAACAGAGACAAATGACTGATCAGCTTGAAAACAGATTTGGCATTATACTTTATCTGAGTACCGTATATACTCGCGTATAAGTCGGTTTTTTGGGAGTTAAATTTTAGACCAAAAGTCTATGTCCGACTTATAGGTGAGTCATAAAAGGATTGGCATTTTTCTGGTCGGCGAAACGTAGTATTCTATAAACATGGTTATCTTGAATAAAGTCTGGATATATCATATCATTAGGTTTTATGTATTCTAAGATTAAACGTAAAGTACAAGTATTTATATACATATATCTAATACTTTTTTTTATGCGCCCGAATTTTTCGGGGCGCATATTGTTTTTGTCCTGTCTGTTTGTCTGTTTATCTGTTTGTCTGTTTGTCTGTCTGTCTGTTGTCAACTTTAACCTTTGCCAAAACTTTTGAACCGTAAGAGATAGAGACTTCATATTTGGTATGCATACTCCTCTAATAAAGTTCTTTCAAATGACATCAAGGTCAATGACCTTGTGACCTTGACTGTGACCTATATGCTAAATTTAGCTTTTTCAACTGTTTGTCATAACTTTTGAACCATAAGAGAGAGAGACTTCATATTTGGTATGCATACTCTTCTAATAAAGTTCTTTCAAATGACATCAAGGTCAATGACCTTGTGACCTTGACTGTGACCTATGTGCTAAAAATAGCTTTTTCAACTGTTTTTCATAACTTTTGAACCATAAGAGATAGAGACTTCATATTTGGTATGCGTACTCCACTAATAAAGTTCTTTCAAATGACATCAAGGTCAATGACCTTTGACCTTGACTGTGACCTATATGCTAAAAATAGCTTTTTCCACTTTTTGCCATAACTTTTGAACCATAGGAGATACCAGGGACTTCATATTTAGTATGCATACCCCACTAATTAAGTTCTTACAAACAACACTTATGTCAATGACCTTGTGACCTTGACTGTGACCTATATTTTAAAAATAGCTTTTTCGAACTTGACGCCGGGCGCATAGTGTTTCACAAACACATCTTGTTTTATCTTAAGAATGCATTATTTATTTTTAGAACATTTTAAAACATTAGAACATTTATTAGAAATTGTCATCTGATTCTGACAAAAAGTTGGTCCGACTTATAGGCGGGTCAATGGCAAATCCTCGCAAAATAACCGAAAAAAATACAACCGACTTATAGGCGGACCGACTTATAGGCGAGTATATACGGTATGCACTGCAGATTAATTATTTTACCAAATTCCTCAGCCTTGAATTTTCTTCTCCTTGATGTCTATCACCTGATTTGATGCACAAGAGCAATCAATTTTAAACCTAAGCACTGCTGACAAATAAGTTGGTGTAACAAAGGTTAGAACAATAATTTTTAAAGTTGGCAACAATGATTAAAGTAAAGACAAAGAAGCTTCGAAATGGGTTCAATAAAGCTAACAATATTTAAATTAAGTGGTACATCATGTATGTGAAATCAAAGAGATCGATTTAAGTGTGAAAAAAAAGTTATCAGTTTGAAAACTAGTGTGATCAGGTTTTTTTCTATTTGTTGAAATGGAGTCATAGTCTAGCTGCCTTAAATGTGATACATTTTTTATCTGGATTGTTCAAAATTTGAGATCATATTGCATTAATAAGGAAAAGTCGGTCAAGCCGTCTCATTTGATTTTACATTTAAAAAAGTATATGTGTACTAAATTCAATGATGCAATATATTCAGTATAAAGTAAGAGGGCTTTATGTAATTTTATTTACAATCAACTCTGTTGAAATTTGTTTTTAATGAGCTGGATTTTTTAACTAACTTCAAGAGTTCTGTAAACCCTGATTGAACATTCAGAATGCAGTTAATAGCGTGAATAAGGAGTTCTAAAAATAAATAAGTTATGGCGCTTAACACAGTAGGATATGTTTTTATTTGTGTTCTTTTGTAATTAAGATGTATAAAAAATATAATTTACCCTTTATGTTTGATTGCATGCAAATATGATTATGTGCACTTTTGGGGGAATGAGAAGTCTGGATTTAAATCTTGCAAATGAACCCAAGATCCTAAATTAATGCAGCTCTTTTTTTATATTCTGCGTCTTTATTGGCAAGGGAAATGGGTTAAAGTATATGAGCTGAATATTTTTTAAAGTGCTAGCGATTCATCAACTTCTACAAAGTTGATGATAATTAGATTAAAGCTTTTCAGATTCGACATTACACAACATTACACCTAGGTTTAGACATTTTTCTGCTCAGACCTATCGAGTTTGCCTTTGCTAGAGTTAGGTACTCAGGTGAATAACTTCTTGATCCCTTTAATTGTTTACTTCTCTCAGAAAATGTTGAGATGTTTTAATGGATTTTGTCTTTTTGAGCCTTAAAAAAAGATTGGCAAGTGAAGCATTTACTGATGGTTTCTAAAAGCTTTAATTTAATCATTACTTTTATAGGTAAATGTTTTGATATATGAGAAATGAACATGCAAATTTAGGCTCTCATTAAAAAAGTTTAAAAGTTTTACTTTAACATTGCATGAGTATTAATCTTATTGAGATGGTTTCAAGAAGATAAATACTGAAAGATCATGGATTAAAATTTAAAATTCTCAAAGAATATACTGGGAGAATGATAATTAAGAATTAATAACATCAGTCATATTTAATTCAGTATAGTTTAAATTTCAATTTTTTGGCTTTACTGGCAAACTACAATGGGGCCCATTCGATGAAATAAAATTTTGAAAGAAATAACTTGTTCAATATGTACATTCTGTTTTAAGTAGAATATACTGTGAGGTTATTCAGTGTGTTGGACTATAGCAGCAGTGGAATTCTTGATTATGAACAAATATACTAACTTCCTTGTGTGTTTCAATCTAGTGACCTTAAGATGTCTGTTCTGAAACTGATATAGGATCACATCTGAAAGGCTATAAGATAATACAGTCCCACTTGTCTAATTGCTGAAATCTTGCCTATTTTGATGAAAACTTGTGAGTCCCTTCTTTGGATTGCTGTCTTTATTCAGAATATTGTTTGATCAGGCAAATTTGTATATAATTTTTTTTTTTTATGAAAAATTTCCCAAATTTTACTACACTACTTTTTAATTAAGATTTTTTGTGAGTCACTAAGTATTTGATGGTGAATTGTTGTTCAAAGTTTATCATATATATGACGAATAGACAAAGTGATTATTTATCAATTAATGTTCAATCCCACATAGGATATTAACAATCTATTGGAAATGAAGTTTTATTGTGACAATTGATGCAGCAATTAATTTATAGAAGTGTTAATTATTATTTGTATGTAATAAAATAACCCCCTTTCTCTTAACCAGTAAATAATCTTGACTTAATACTAATTCGCAAATAACTTATTATTTGAAGTAAGTGCTTGAAGGTGATCAAATGCTGCAAACTTCTGCAAACTGTTTAAAACAGGGAGTGCAGTGCTACATGGTAAAAATCTCTTCTGTAATCAACACGGGGTTGTTGACATGTAAAAATGTATGTATATAATACCTACGTGAATTTGTACACACAATCAAACCTCATTTATCACATACTTAGTGGAACTGAGGAAAAAAATTGAAAGATATTCAAGTATAATTTGAGATATCCCCTGTGAAACACTAAAAGATTTTTTAAGTGGTTTGGACTTCCATTTCACTTAGACATATCCATAGTATTCAAGACATCAGTGGGTTCAAGATAGTGAGGATCAACTGTACATATATAAATAGTTATATATCATACACTATATAAAAAAAGGTACATCATGACTTTATGTAATGAACAGATTAATAACAAACAGCACCAGAAGTACTTGTAATCAACACAGATGGGGTTTTTTTTGGGGGGGGGGGGGGGGGGGGGGGGGGGCAGTTGTCTGATTCATTAAGGTTAAATCTGCAGCTTTTCTGATTTAATTGTGCTAGAAATTATGTCTGTTGGCCTAAATTATAAGCTTCAATATTTTGGTTAAAAAATTAACAATGATCATTGCTTTACTTTAGAATATTGCAATTTAAAAAAAATAGGTTTTAGCTACATATTACTCACTGGGATTTTCCCCTTTGTTCAGTGAGGAACAATGTGAATGTCTCGGTTATACTCTGTGTATATTATCTTCTTTAACTCAAGTGGAAACTTATAAATAAAAGTGAATTTGAATTGAAGATGACATGTTTTGCTTCAGCAGTGTTCTAAGAATACTTGTTGTATGGCATTGCTAATTGACTTCATAGCCATCACTGTAAGTGGAAGAAAGGAATGAAATTGTTCATTCAGGTCGTGCTTATTTTGATGGTCAAGTAAATTATATATACATTTAAAACAGCAGTCTAGCTTTTGGCTGACCAGCACCATGATATTCCACATGTAACAGGTGACTGATTTAAAAGCGTTCCTTAACGACCCTCATAAATAAATGAAGAGGCTTCATTGCTGTATATGTATAGACTTGAGTTGACATGCATTATTCACAGGTCTACAGGCACCTGCTACATACTGAAGACTTCTCCAAATCACAGATTTAGATTTACAGTGTGACATATTGACCAATTTATTTGTAACATATTTTTATAAATTAAAGTATCAATTTTTTTGGTTTCATCTTTTTTCACATAAGTATATCAGATCTACCTAGTAAAATACCCAATTTGATAAATTGGTAATAGGACATGGCTTTGCTATAAAATTATCATAAAGGATGACAGGGGTTAATTTATTCACCACAGAAAGATTTTTTTATATATTGGATGTATGTTTGTGATATTTATGAAGAGTTATTTATGTATTAAGAAGAAAACAGAATCCATATTCAGCTTCAGAGGAATATGAAATTTTGAACAGACTTTTTTTTTTTTTTAATTTCATATTATATATTTTGACCGGTGAGGGAAAAATTTTGTAGCCATAATTGCAGACATGCATTTAGTAATCTCATTTCATTATATGATTCAGAAACTGTTTTGATTTTAAGTGTCCATGAATAACATACCCTGTTATAATATTAATTGGTATTTTAAAATATTTTTCATTGATTATTGCATGACCACAATAAAATGAATGTTCGAATAAAAAGAATCTTATGGTCAAATTAAACAGAAACTATTGGTAATATTCTTCATTGAGTATAAGCAGATATGATCTGTCTGCAATCTGAATAAAAGAAAAAATGAATGCAATAGTATGTGATGGAGCTGCACTTGGAATATTTTTTTTAAAGATCAGAAATTTTGTCTTTAGATGTTGATAAATATTTCAAGTAAAGAAACTCACTGTATAAAAAGTGGATCCATTTCACATTTTTTTTCCTAAATGAGTTCCTTCAAAATGATTTATTTCAACCATTCATATACCCACCCACAATCTATAATTTCAACAAAAGTACAAGTCAGTTTAATGTTCATTTAACATATTTTAAATTGCATATTTATTTATGCAAAACATTACTAATGGTAATTGATGGATAAAGTGGCACTTTATTAATTAAGAGACCAAAGGTACAAGTCAACCCAGAAAATAACCTACAGTATATATATATCCATCATTTCAATGAGATCCCATTGGCATCAAGTGTTTTGTCAGAAAATTGACAAGGATCTGCATATTTAAACACTGAATAAGGGCAATTTAAATTAATATGCTGATATCATTCTGGGAGTACATTTGACTCCCAAACAATAAGATCCACAAAGGCTATAAAGTTTATCAGCAGTCATTGTCAGTTTTATAAAGAGGGAAGTAATGAAAATTAAAAAGCAGTTATTCAAGGGTGGTTTACATCTGATACTATCTTCGTTTCCTAATAAGCCACAAAGTGCATGTCTAATTTAATTTCACAGCAAGGTATTTGATTGTTGTTCTTTTTTTCTGTTTCAGTATCTTTATGATGATTCCTCTGTGAAGATGGATCTCAGGTATGTTATAAACACACACACTCAGAGAGAGAGAGAGAGAAAGAGAGATTGTAACAAAAGGGAGATAAATGCAATTTAGAATTAAGAAAAATACCCATTGAGGAAATGGAGTTATCCTTCTTTGCTTTTTTCTCAAGGAAAATAAATTGATCTGTTCATCTTTATCCTCCACTCAGCAAAAATTTAGTTCCTTTTCAGGCTCAATTTACATTCATTGATAATTTCCATATGCCCATAAATATATCTGCATTCAGATCTAATTTGATAGGTAAAAATGGTTTCTTCCTGTTGTCACATACTTGACAACTATTAGTTGACAACTGAGGTCAAATACCTAAGCATCTATTGACAAGTCAAGTTGTTGGTCTGTTTGAGGAAATATATACAGTGAAAAAATCAGAATGAGTCACTTTGGCACATGGACATTTGCGATTGTTTAAAAAAAAACACATACTTTTATTGGAGATGACATAATTTTATGCAGATCTAAGCCAAAATTTTAGTAAAAGATTAAAGATGACAATGTTTTTGGTCTGACTGTTTGTTAATTAATTCATTTATAAAGTACATATCTTATAAATATTATCATAAATAATTATAAACATAATATATTATAATATTATACTTTCATGTAAATTACTTGAATCTGATTCGTCGAGAAACATTTGTTAAAAAACACTATTACCCGCTGAATAAGGAAGCCACGCCCTCCTGCATAGCAACAGTCAACATTGCTTGACGACGAGTGATATTCCAAAAAATAGCGACTGCGCAAAATTTATGCGCGCACGGTTCACTGTTATATGTATTTGTATATAACATTCAGTATAATATAATAAATATTGCATGTAGTTGAGTGTAACATTGAAAATTCTCACCCCTGGAAAACCAGTGTCAACCTCAGCTGCCCCTCGGTTGAAATGGTTTTCTTGGGGTGAAAATTTTCAATGTTACACTCAACTACATGCAATATTTCTATACTGTTAAATCATTTGTGATTTTTGGTGGCTCAATACTTGTGGGTACCTGTCATCCACAAATTAACGTCATGAATCCATAACATATATAGTTACATCATATTTCCTTTTGCAGATAAGAGAATACACCAATTTTAGTGAATTTACTTCCCCCAAGAACCTGTAAAATTTCAGCAATCAAAAATTATTGACAATTTCAATGATTCCATGGTATTATAAAAAATATTGAATATTGATAGTTTGATAAGGCCAAGTAAAACTTTCAAGCTCATAAATGTTTAGATGTGTACATTGTAAATGGTAGACTTGGGAAATCCAGTTTCAAAATAAGGTGAGTACGTAAATGTTATCCCAAACTCAATGGGGCCAAGAAAAAAGTTTTATTTATCAAAGAATTCAAGATATTGAAAGAAAAATGTTGTTGGGACTCCCAGCTCACTCTGACTTGGATTTTCGAGATATCAATGTTCTAGATAATATTCTCTAAAGTTCATTTCTGAGATTTGGATTCATTTACCAAGTCTTTAATACTAGTACGTGACAGTCTTGTTTTTTTTTTTTTAGGTAAAAGTTGTTTAAACCCATTTATGTAGATGTTTCTTTGAGCCTTTATCCGTACAGATACAGTGTAATTTTCATTAATTATTCATTGATTGTCAAAATAAGTTTTGTCTTGTAGATATAAAGACAAAATGATGTAATTATCTTTGTTAATTATTCATCAGAAAAGTTCCTTTCTTTCCCAGGATATGTTATATTTTTAAGCTGGTGTAATTAACAGAATAAAATTGCAACTTGGCGGTTCATTTACAATGCCTATACATAATTTACTAAACAAAAAGTACGTGATAGCCTATTCTTTCACGGAGTTGCCACATATTTCCTCGGAATGAAGTTGAACACGTTTTCATACTAAAACAACTTGTTTATTGGCGACAAAGATCACGGGGAAAATTGTGTTAAGCAGAACGAGGTGATGAATATGTATAAGTCATAATAAGGATAGCAGTGTTTGGACATGTCTGAATCACATCGCGTGTAAGCTGGTTCCTAGCCCAAACTGTCAGCACTTTGAAGCGCTTGTTCTTTGTGATGCATATGAGGGTCATGAACAGGGAACCATACTGCCATTAGTGGCGCGAGGACTCTTGTACCATATGTGTCAAATGTACTGTTCTGTCGTAATTGTTTTTCTTCAAACGGTTCCAATTTTGAGTGACATCATATATGATAATGCCCAAGCTAAGATTTTATTTTTCATTCTAACATTGATATTTGCATGAATATTAAAAAGTTTTTTTTCCCAAATAAATGTGGTTATGGAAGCATTGTTATAAAGGAAAATAATTATCAAAAAAAACTGACTATTCTAGCTATTTTATTACATTGTCTGTAAAAAAGTTGATAAATGCATGTAAAGTCTTGCATAGTGGTGTCAGGTACTTAAATGATTGATGCTTTGCTGGTGATTTAAATGCTTTTTAAAACTATAAAGAGACTTTTTAAGACATTTCTCATGATAAATAAAAAATATATAATATATCTGATATACAATTTTTTGCATACTTATTAAAATTAACCTTTCATGAAGGCTTAATATATGCTGTTTTCTTTTTTGTTTTGTTTTTTTTGTTGAGATATTGCAGTTTTGCTATTTGAGTGATTTCATATTTGCCAAAAAAAAAAAAAATTATAAATATAAGGTCTGTTATAATTAAGCCCTGTGGTATATTGTTCAATTTTTTCCCTATCAAAAAATCCTAAATTTGTGAGTTAATCATTTTAAACCGGTTTAAAAAATTTGCAACTCTATATTTATATATACAGAAGCTGTTAAAAATGATTTCTTTCCATATTTAAGATGTCGAGAAAACATGACAAAACAGTTGTCAATAGCAGTTGATGATAAGGTGATATTTTCTTCAAATCAAGCCAACAGTAAAAAAAAAATGTAAAAAATACAAAGAATGAAAGCACCCGAAATACTCTCTGGGTGAAAAAATCATAGCGGAAAAAATCGGGAACACAGATCTCATGTGTTGCATTTTTAACTTGGATAAAAATCTTCAATAAATGTTGTAAAAAATTATTTGAGTGCTTTGTACTTTTGTAATTTTTGTTTCAAAAAAATTCACTGCTCAAGAATGGAGTAACAAGCCTCAGATAATAAAAGGCATGGCTGTTGCAAAAAAGAACAAAATTAGATTTTTTTGAGAGGGGCTGGGAATTACTTCAACATAGACAAAGATATATATTGAATGCTGGCAAGCTGCAGCAGTAATGACATTTGTTGATGAATGTATTTTATATTACATCAGCATACAGAGAATTCTAAGAATGTTGATTGAATCACTGCATGACTTGCAAAGAGATAAGATTACATCAGAGAAGACCAGAACTACACTAATTGTTAAACATATCTGCCAGCGTCAGAGGCTTTCATGGTCAGTGCTCACCCAATATAAGAGTGCTCAGATAGTTTACTTGGAAGAAAACTTTTTCTCTAATTTTTTTTCTTTACAACATACATATTGCCTCAGTCTAAAAATAACCATTTAAAACTAACTGTTCCCTACTGCTGTGCATTAATCTAGTGCATTTAGACATCTTATAATGTTAAGGGTGAGAAAATTTGTAAAAATGAAGTCAGCAGTGACATTTGAACTCTATAAACCACCGTACTTATATTCTAGCTGACAAAGCATATGAAGCAAAAACAATTTAGAGAGAAATTATGTCTTGATTACCAATTACCAGATTTGAGAATTTTGTTTATGTATAGAAGTATACAATTGACACATGAGGTCATTAGATGATATATTACAAAGCAATACATCTTTCTGGGTTCATTTCCTCTCTGTCTCTCTTTGACAAATCATGAACCACAAGGTAAACTGCCTTTTATCTGTGAACCTTTGTTTTCCATTTTGTTAGTACTGCTGTACTTACTTCATAGAAAAAACAAATATATATACCCATAGTTCCACTGGATTGGACAATTGTTACAAATTAATTCAAATATAGAATTTTCAGGAAACTAAGTGTCTAGGGTCCAATGTCCTTATAACAAAATTAGGAATTTTTATATAAAGTACTTCCAGAACGATGCGAAAAATTAACCATTTTCTGCAGAGTGCAGTTCTATTTTCATACTTGGTAAATATTATTATAACTCTCACCGGCGGGCAAGACAATATTCAAAAGTCCAATAAAAAGTACACATACAGTATTATCGAATTATTCCTAATTCAGATTGATGAAACTAGACCCAAATAGGACAGCATTTAGAGTAGGCAATGTAGCTTCTATATATGTGTAATCAAATTAACTTCAACATCAGATAAATGTGTGATGTCTGGCTCCATATAGAGAATAAAATGCTGTTCATTTTGCCATAACAGCTTTATCTTACTATATATCCTGCCCACTGTGCATTTATCGGGAGCAAGTCCGTCCATATTTGAAAAAAATGTTACCTCAAACTGTATTTTATAGTGTGTCCATTTGGACTGATTCGTTTTGACTAATGAACTGAGTGGACTCCCAGATGTACTGCTTTGGTTATTTCTGTAAAGGTTAGACACTAACTGGGCAAAGAAAACCCTAGTGGGCAGCCATTCATTCACTTAATCAATTCAGATGACTTTTTTCGTTCAATGACATGCAAGGGAATTCAGAATTGTTAAACCAAAGGTCAGTGCTTTACTGGACAGAAGTCGGAATTTTCAGTTGGTAAGAGACAAGGAAATAAAAATCTGGATCAGTCGTTTCTGTGTGTCGTTTCATTTTGTAGGCCATTTAAACCTTCAAGCAAAAAAACAAAATAGAAATGGGAAATCTATATCCTAATTTTTTAAAAAAAGGATGCAGGGTTATTCAGGATAAGTATTGAACTTTCATTGATTTTGGGTGTAGAACAATCAAGATAAATTACACAGTGCCGATGTTTAAGCTTTTCAGATGCACATTTTCAACAAAGAACATGTGGGACAGCTACCATACCATTTGCCAATTAACGTATTATCTTTAGTTATAAAAGCTTCTGAATTGTTACTCTGTCTAATAGGTACTTTAATAAGAAGATCCTCCTTTAAAAACTTGACATATACTATTCTCTACACACTCTGTAAATTAACGGGGTTCCATTTAGAATGGCTTTTGAGAAGTCTTGGGACTTAATATGTTTATACTTACAAAAAAATAAGTTGCCACAGAAACAAAAGAAAATATGTCGGTCATGCTTGGATGTAGGTACAGTCAGCGATTGCAAAGTGAGGGAATCCTACGGTGCCCTCATTGACCTAGAATTTATTTTTGGATCTTCTCGGCTTTTTGCAGCTTAAGCCATTTTGAACCTTATTATTAAATTTGAAGAAGAAGTGCAAAGCTTCAGAAAAATATTGCTGTGACCAAGTAATAGAAGGTGACATTTAGTACATCTAAATTTACGACTAGTGAAAAGAACAAAAATATTTATTTTTAGAAATGTTTTCTTATCGGTTTAAGAAAAATATTGTGAGAATTTGGGTGGTTATAATAATTCAGCTATCAATCAAACTGGTGGGAATAATATGAATTAATTTATTGAAGAGCAGCGGGCTTTCATTAGCATTGGATTCACTTTAATAGCATGTACAGTACAGAGTTTATCTGTTCATTTCTTTTTCTTGGGCGTTAACATTTATATGGAATTGGAATGATAAATTTGAGATGATCTCGGCAGTACATTAACTGTACTATTAGGGCACAGATTTGGTTTTGATTTCAGATATGCTCTCAATCTTTGCGAAAAAAAATCGTTAAAGTTCTACAGTGATTCCATTTCATAATCATACGATTAACATGTCTCCAAAATCTCCGTTTTAGTATGATAGATGCCGTAAAATATTTAAAATATAAATTAACTTCCACCAAAAAAAAATTTACACCAACTGATCTCTGGAAACTAGGTCACATAATGTCATTGTAACAGTATGAATATGTAAGAATATGTAAGAAGGCAGCTAGTGTAAAAGTGCTCCGCACAGAAATAGAATTATAAAGATGCAGCAAGTATGCACCCTCTGCAGGGCATGGGCCTAGAATCACAGGGTACCCCCACCAATGTGTCTCCATTTAATTGTGCTGGCATATCAGTCATTGCAAAAACATTAGCCAAAGTACCAGATAAACCATGGCAAGGTTTTTTTTTTTTTTTTGGACAGGTTTTTTTTTATGGATGAGTTCCAATGGCAAAATACATTCAAATGATATACATAAACAATGATGGGAGACGGATGATAATATAAACGTTACATGTGCCTGCAGTCTAGCTAAGACAAAAACAATATCTCAAGGGTTTATGAAGTACATTTGTGTCCTGTAGATTAGATTTAGAGAGATTTCAAATAAAGTTATAGGCTTTTTAAAAGCAAAGACAAAAAATTAAAAAAAGAGGAGGGGGTATAGTTAGTTGAATCATACATTATAAGTCTAGGCAATGTTCTTTCTTGCATGCTGCAATTTTATTTTATTTCTTTTTTTTTTTTTGGAGTAACATTTTTTTTGAACAAGAGTACTATGAATTAACCCCCTTACCCCCTTAAATTGTGTAGTTTTGATGACATAAACAGAAGATTGTATAGGGAACATGAAACTTGGGAAAGTCTTGAAAAATGGAAATACAGTATTACATGATTATAGCAAAATGTCATGCTTTCAGCAGAAGTTAAAATATTTCATGTGTACAACAAAGTGATATTCAATTCCTGTAATTTTTTAATATAATAATTTATTAACTTTTCATTAATAAATAATGTTTATAACGAATAGAAAATTGCTTCTACATAACACTTTTAGGAGTGTTGGCGGGGGGGGGGGGGGGGGGGGGGGTAATAGATTATACAGGTCTGATCTTAATACAATATATTTACCTGACTTCTCTTTATTGTACAATAATTTGACATATTGTTGTATTGACACCAAAGTCAGCCCAGTGAGGGTAGAGATAAGTTACAGTCTTATCATTATACTGACTGATTTAACATGCTTTAAAAGTACTTTGCAGATCGATTTGGAAGATTTGGGTCAATATAACCTCTGCATTGTTTAAATATTTGTACTGCATTATATTATGTAATCAATAGATGGCTATAGGAATAAAGATGGCTGATGGCTTCATCCCTTTACATGTTGTAATAATGAGAATGCATCAATGATCAAGCAGCAAATTTATGAGAAGCAACTAAGGGTAAAAACCTTTGCTTGGCTGCAGTTGATGAGATAATTTTGTATTTTGTTGTGATGCATCCCACGCCCAAGCTGATAGTCATTGATTTTTGAAAAAAAAAATTTGTCTGAAAAAGGTAGGGCTTAACTATTTGAATTTCAAGGGTGTTGTCATTATTATATGTATTAATATTTTATTTGTTTGATTGGTTCGTTATCGTAAGGGCACTCTATGGGAATTGACAGGTTTGAGATGGAACCCACCTCGTATGATAATGGTCAGTAATGTAGATCACAGGATCTCCTTTTGGGGTTCATAGAGTATTTTGATACTGGAAAACAGTTGGAATTACTCCCCTTTGATTCAACTATGTGTTTTTAAAGGCTATGTATATATGATATGTATTATCAAGAGAAATTTATTAATAACATTGTACTAGAAATAATATTTTACATTTTAAGAGTCAAGGTGCTGTATACCTATTATCTGCAAATATGTTCATGAAGCTTTTCAGAAAATGTATAATACATGCCATATATTTTCTGGATTTGGCTAATAAATTGGGATTCAGAGAATTTTTTACTTTTCTCATTGATAATTTCACAAACTATTAAGATTAATCAAGGATAAATGTTTTAGTACTTGACTAAAAAGAAATGTAAGTAGTGAATCTGGAAATTTTTGTGTCAATTTATATTTGAGTCAATATGCAATAGATTAAGTTTTGCTTTCTGAATTTTTATGCAGCTCTTGTGGTAGAAATAATTGTTTAATGGAGTTCAAAACATGAACTTTCCACAGAATTTATATTTAGTTTTTCTCTCCTCACTGCTAATACAGAGCAGAATTTAAGAAAGTAAAATAATCGCAATTCAGACCTTCAGAGGAGAAATGTCTCTCTCTTTCTCTTTAAATGAATCTGACCAGAACATAACAGTGTTTGTCATGTCCATCTTCAATCTTCCTGTCTTTCTGTCTGTCTGGTTGTCAAGCTGTAAGAGCATTATAGCCAAACATTCTTAAGAGATCATATAGAGAACTAAGGATTACATAATGAACTTAAAACAATAGGCTTATTTAGTTGGGATGAATCGATCACGGCTGTATCAAAAGGGAGGTTTCATTTATACAAATGTGTCTCTAGTAGCAGAGAATTCATGTCTTATAGACATTTTTATCCCTTCCCAACAGAGTTTGAGGGGATATAGTAATGCACTTAGTGGGTGGGGTGGGGGTAAGTTTGTCCTCAATGCGAAACAGAATTGATGTAATTTGCATCTGAATCAATGGTCATATGCTGCCTTGATCCTTGTGAGGGTATATGCTCTGCTTTGTGATGCCCTATTTTTTTCTTTCTTATTTTGTTTTCTCTCTTTCATACTTTTTATATTTTGTTTATGTGTCTGTGTGTTTTTAATGTGATTTTTTAAGATTAAATAAATATAAACAGAAAAGTTAATGTGTGCAATGAAGTTTATTAAGTTTATTATTTTTTCATGAAATTCATTGACTAATTCCTGGACTATTTATTGTTGATCCCATAATTAATTCATTAATAGTGTGGTGCCAGAAGGTTCCGCAGATTTTCCTTGATTTATTGATAAAAAATTACCTGTGTACTCTTATAAAATGCCGAGGCTATAAGCTTTTAGATGAATATAACGAGTACTCAGAATGCAAGTGAAACCAGAAGTGCAAGTCTGTAGGATCAGAAGAAGAACGTCAGCATAATGCATCAAAATCGAACTGATGAAAGAGAAAAAAATCTGTTTTATTAACTAACTGAATTTAATTACAAAATCAGAAGCTTCCATATCTGTAGTTAGGTTTTATCACTGTCTTTCATGGTGTTTTTCTGGGAGGAAATGAAAGATCATAACCTTCAGACATCCCATCCTTGATATGTACTCTACCTAGCTGACAGATACTATTGTACTTTTTTTTCCTATATTGTGTGCACTTATGTAGTTGATATTTGTTAGGGATTCACTGCCTCAAGGACATTTGTTTTTAAGGTTTCATCTATTCAGTATTGAGGATTGGGTTTTTTTTTTCTTCCTTGTTTATATGCTGTAAACAAATATCTCTACTCTGATTTTTAATTAATAGAATATTCTTTTGAGTCTTGTATTTCTTAACACTTCATGCATTCTTTTCACATTTTAATGACAGTGACTCTATCTACAGCTCAACAAAAAAAATTTTATATACTGTAAACCAACTTTTATTCACATGTGAAAAATTTTCGTGAGAGCCTCATCATCGCCAATATTTCTCACAGTGAACCGATCCTTAAAGTCTCTGTTTCTATTAACAACAGATCAAAAAAAGGCTTGATCACAAAAATTGATTGTGCAAACTTGTTTACCTCTGCTAAATCATGAAATAAAGTCACAAATAAAAGTTGGTTTACAGTATCTCCAAATTTAGAAAACAAAAAGGGGGGGGGGGGTATATTCTCAAAGCAAACATCATGTCTAATAATTCATTACCATTATCATCAAGAATAACAGGGTCATAATTATTCATCATATTAATATGCAAGCATCTCCATCTTTCCTATTATGAATAAGTTACTAAAACCATGTGCATTGGCCATTTGTACAGTCTGGAATGGCAACAACCCAGGGTCAGAATTTTAAATCAAAATGTATAGAAAACATGACTTTTCAGACCTTATTTTCAAGAACAACAGGGCTGCCATATACTACTACCATAAGCAACCTTATTTCAACTGATTCTTTAAGTTTATTGACCTCAAGAAAAATCTATTAAAATATGTTTTTAACAAGACAGGAGACATGAAGGCAGGAAGCAAATGACATTTTATTAGCTGCATATAATTGAGGCATCAATTCACATCAATTTGTATAAAGAAAAATACATATTTTGATGCTTGGTTCTTATGTCCCTTGGTTTGGAGCTGGGGTGGTGGGGTAGATTCCACTTTATATAAGCTGCAAAGAGAGATAACTGCTGAGATGTTCCCATTCATTAAACTGAATGCTACTAGGAGTCCCATGGGATTAATTAGCTTTCCTCCTGAAGAAAATCCAGAGCATTATCTTTATCTGTCACATTGAGATTAATTACCACCTCTGTCTGCAAATGAAGTTTGTTTTGAAGTTAAATCAATTTGGGATGCTATGAACACTCTGAAATGTGGATTTAAATATAAATTTTTATTATTTATTTTTGTTTGATAGTTATGATTTCATTGAATCCTAAAAAAAGAAATAGATTAAAGAAGATTTTTTGATTTACCAGGGTACTTTTTTTTCACTTTTTTCCTTTTTTTTTTTTTTAAATATATTAATTCAAGAATGTTTTTAATTTTTAATGTAGTTGTATAAAAACCATATCATTAATACTGAAAAAGTTCTTATTGTAACTTTAGTGTCAATGAGAGAGGTACAATTAATCCCTTGGGATTAATTATCTAGCCTGCTGCAGAAAATTTAGTAGGCTTCTCTTGCCTGCTTTAAGATTAATGAAAACCTTTGTCTGCAACTGCTGTTTGTTTGAAATTTGCCTTCATGATATTTGCTCATTGAAGGCTGGCATTTTATATAACACAAGCAAATTGTTTAAATATAAATTCAATGTTAAGTTGTTCTTTACTGCCTAATGTAAATACAAGAATATTATTTTCAGGTTTTTGAATATTCAGGAATAATGTTGAAATTTTAATTCTTTGCTTTTTCTTTGTAATTTATTAATCATTGAGAGGGACATTTTCTAAACTGATATATAATCTATTAAAATCAATCATACATTTTATTAGATATAATGTGTTATCAGTCAAACTTGTATAAAGATGAACACCCACTTATAAAAGTAAGGAGTCAATTCTTACATCACGGGTATGAATCCCACTATGGGACGTGGAGACTCGTCCTAAGTGCCGAGTATAGGGTAAAATTTGCATCTCTCCACCGGCAAGTGGTAACGTCTCTGTATGAGGGAAAAATTCTTGAGAGGGACATTAAACAATATACAGTCAATCAATTGTATTAAGATTTGTGTTTATACAGTCAAACTTGCTTATAATGAACCTTTATAAATAGAAATCGTGGTTATAAGAAAGTTATGTTTTCCTACCATCTCATGCCATAGAACTAAATTCTTGTATGGATAAGATAAGTGATGTCCCCAGGAATTACAAGTTTGACTTCTGTTTAAACTGTCAAATTTATCATGTAGTAAATTAAGTTCTACTGACCCCAGAATATACGCTGCACAGGAAACACATTATATGAGACGTCAAGTTGTCAGGATGCAGTCATTAAATTTAGCAAAGATTATAGAATAGTATCCATATTTGTAGCTCTATTGAAAGCAAGTTGCACTGAAATGGAATCATGACCCTTGTTAAATAGCACTGGGATATAAAAAGTGATTCATAATAAAAGTTTGCTGAATTCTATATGGGTAGATTTTCTAAAGGAATGCAGCATGATATTTCTCTTGTTATATGACTATAAATGACACAATCACGGAGTGCATGTAGACAAGAAAAATGAATTTGTATCTGATGAACTGTAGTGATTGTATTGGACTATAAATATCAGTGTACTGCAAAAGTGACAATGAACTGGCATCAAAACATTTATCAGTTCCTAACAGCTAAAATGTCTCTCTCTATGGCTTTTCTCAATGATCGAATAGCTGTTTAGCATAAAATTATTTTTTTTTACATTTAAAGTATACATCATTCTTGAAAGGGGGATGGGGGTCCAGTTTTGTATCTTGAAAGAGGTTTAGTGGAACAATTTTTCACAAGCAACATAAAATAAATTTGCCACTATTTTTTGTCACCATTTTTTTTTAACAGAAATTGAAGCAGTCAGAGGTGTTTGATTACAAGCTCAATTATCTTACAAATGGTTGATATATTACACATGATTTGGTATTTATAAGAAGTCAGCCAACTGCAGTATAAATCAAACTCTTGCACAAGGAAAACTATTGTTATGCACATTTGATGCAGATTGCTGTGGGCCATTTTTTGTGGGGTGGGAATGGATTTTGTTGCTGACAAAAATATTACATAACATTTGATATTTTGTTCTGATAAACCCACTCAGTTTTTTCCCATATAACTATTAAAAGGGGAGGTGAGGTCGTGCCAACTTAAATGGCAAAAATGTGCATCATAACATGTCACAGCGACTTTTTATATGTAATCATAGATGTATATTGACCCCCCAGGGACCCAGAATTTCTGGATATCAGCCAGGGGACATAGAAACAAAATGTGTTTAAATAATACAGAAGTACATATACTTACCTTGAGTGAGTGCTGGGTTCTGTTGAACAGGGCATCCCTCAGATGATATTTTTTTATTTGTGCAAAAAAAAATATTGAAGCTGCTTGCATAAGAGAAGTGATGAAAGATTCTGTTGAAATATTCCTTATCTTTCACATCATCCTGAAGATAAAATTGATAGAGGAGAAAAAAAATATAATGGAAATGTATGTAAATTGCTTCCCTTCACTGTCCTAAAATGGCTTTAGGGGAGGGGCTTAGTCAGAAAAGCTAGTCACTGATTGGCTGAGAGGGAATTTTGCACCAGATGAACTATGCGACACAGTTTGTTTACTAAGCCAGTTGATCAAGTGCTTTTGCTGGTTTAGTGTTGTATTGAGTGCAGTACATACAGCAGTGTTATTCCGTAACATTTAAATCTACTAGCCGGCAATCACACACGCGTGGGTTGTGTGAACCTGTTTATTGAACAATTCATAAATATTTACTCATATCCGTGGACTGGTCAGTTAAACGTGAAGCTGTTACAGCACAGGCTCACAGTTTGGTGTGACACAGTTATTTATGAATGGATATGAAATGCTGGAACACTTTTTTTAATGGATTTCAATCTAAGATAGAAGAAAAATTAAGTTAGAGGCAATCTTTGTGACCTCTTTAAGTGGATGTTTTTATTATTATTTACTTTTTGACGTGAGTATATAGTTGGAACTGTGTTTTTGGATTGATTTGAAACATTATATTTGCCGAATAATCCACCTCGCTGTATATGGACATAATGTTTTCTGAATATAATGGCCATCATGTCCCCCAGCACTATGGGGGACCTCATGGACCCCCACCACCCCACCATCATGGGGGACACATGCCCCCCGCTGGTCATCACCATCCCATGGCTGGACCCCCTCAGTCCTACAGTCCCTACATGCGACCGAGGATGGATCCAACAAGTGATGTATTCACCTGTTTGTTTGGCGATCTTTTTGTCAAATGGTGAGTGGATCAAGTGAAGTTTGAGGGGTTTCTTTTTTAATGCCCGTTTTTATTTTTGACAGCTGCAAATTATATTTAAAAAAAGAAAGATGGAAAGTTTCTAAATATATATGTTCTATTTTGTTTAATTAATTGCTTCTGGATTTTTTTTCTTCTGATGGTTTATGTAATATAGAACGGATTAATTTGTTTGATGGATAGATGTAGGTTTTTGTTATTAATTATGAATTATTCAAAAGAATCGGTCATATATTTTTTTTTTCCATGAAATTCTTTTACTTACTATTATCTGCATAATAATTCCATGAAATATATAAAAACAATCTTAACTTAGTCATACAAAATATAAATATGACTCAGAATTTTATTATTCATCATGTTACATATTGCAACCTATTACACACAGAGAGATGTATGTAAACTTGTCAGCGATTTTTACTTTTCTGCGTGATTTAAATGCATCTGAGGTGAGGTAACAGGACGAGACCCACTACAGATAAGTTGTGGCGTTTTCCTGAGTATTGCTCCGTGCATAAGATCTCCCTTCTTACACAGTTTTTCCCTGGGAAGTTGCTGGATTGACTATTTCCGCTCCTTAGATTTTTTCTGATGCATGTCGACCATAATATGGTTCAACAGAGATTTGTTTTTTTTCCTATCTTACTTGTTGATGCAATTTTTAATGCAACTTTAAAGAAAAAAAACCCTTTATGATCTCAAGCATTTGCTGAGTGTTAATTATTTTTGTGGATATATAGATCTCAAATTTTTTAGAAAAAGGAGTAAGGAGAACAAAAATATTATCAATCATTAAATTACATAGACATTCAACAACTATAAAAATTTAAAAAAAAAAAAAAAAAAAATGAAAAGAAAAAGAAGAATGCAGCTTTTTTTGTAAAGTGATGCACAATTCTCAAATAAGGCCCACCCATGTTCTAGCATTGCACAAAATGCACTGTTACAATACGAATAATCATTTGAACATCTTTATTGAAATGGAAGTGGTAAAATATTAGCTGATTTACATATGTAACTGTCTGATTTACGACTCTAAGACTGTGTTATCCCCTGATAAAGGGTTTTAAATACATGATAAATTGATGTGTCTTTAGACATGTTTATGACTCTTGTGGATCTCAATTTTAAAAAACTTCTCTTGTATGTCTTTGTTTTAGTGAAAGCGTAAACAAATCAAAACTTATGCTTCATTTCATGTTGCTTGTTTAGCTTTTTGAACATAAAGTTTGTGTATTTTGATCTTGGGATTAGTTCCTAATGTCAGGAGGTTACCTCGGTGGTCGACATATGATAAATATATGATTCAATCTTTTGTACTCTTGCGAAAGTGTGCATATATCCTCACAAAAACAGAGTTTTTTTTTTTACCCCCGATATTGCATTTGAATGGGTATGTCAAATGTTTAAATATTTCAAATACGCAATAAACAAAAAGATATAAGTGTAAACAACTGTGCAATAAAAATGACTTGCAAAAAAGCAGGAATATTTTTTACATTGATAAACTAAATGAATGAGAACTTCAGAAGTGTATAGAAATATCCTTATAAAAACTTAGTTGTTACGGCCCTTAATGATTTGTTATGAGCCACGTAAACCCTCATTTCGTAATTGGCTCTTACAGTTTGTATGCTAAGAAGCTTACCGTACCTAAATGCCCATTGTAAATATTTTTAAAGGTGGGGTATTTTCATCAAAATACTCTTAACTTAAAATGTCCATAATCTTCATAACACTGTCCCTTAACCCTGTGGCTAATATCTTTTCCTTTATTTTTCTTTTTTGAGTTTGATGTTTTGTAAAGACCTTGTATTTTATCTTCAAGCACACGTCTCTGCAATTTGCTTGTTAAAATTAACAGCAATTTGTAGGTATTTTTCCTCCTAAAGAAACGGGGATCACATGCCTTGCAGATATCGTAGGGTAGAATACAGCGCGTGACAAAAATACGTCAGTAATTTCTCAGCTAATTAAGTTTTCCTTTTCTTTAGTGTGTGTAATCAGGGGAAAAAAATTGGTATTTTGTTGAATAGGATAGGCTCTTTAATATATGGGGTAGTTAAAATTCAAAAGGGGACTTATTTTGGGGGATCTAAAGTTTAAAGTTAGGCTATCTTGTATCCAGCTCTTCCCTGTTTAAGGGTTAAAGAACAAACTGTGTGCAAAAATGTTAATTCGGTAACTGTGTAGGACAGAACTTATTTTAAATTCAGCATATAAAAAGATATTTGCATTGAATTAAGACTCCATCTTGGCCTGTGTGTACTGCTTTCATTCAATATATAATACAGATGAAATTTCTTTTTTTTTCTCGACATGCATATGTAGACGTCGACATTATGATTAATAAATTCATTCAGTTTCTCGGCTAGGTCAAGACATTTTCTGAAATTGAAGGAAGAGTTGCACATCAATTAGCCCACTTTGAAAAGATATATCTATCTTGGTAATAAAAAAAATGAAATTGAAGTAAATTGTCCAGTTAAAAATTGTAAAATGTAAAGCAGAAATGGGAGGCAAATATTCTATCGAATAACACAGGTAAGGCAGAAAATCGTACGTAGCATTTATCTTGTTTTCACCCATAAAAGTCATCAATTTTATGTTAATTTTTATGGTATTTAAATATTACATGTATTATATTATCAATATGCTCTTTTGATTTTAAGTTACAATTGTATGTATACATCTTTTTTTATGTAATGAAAGGAAATGATCCATTTTCGAATTTAGTATGTACAGTGTATTTGACAATCCTTTTTCCTTGCATGGTCTTTTTGAAAACACCTGAACTAAATTTTGCAATTCTGAGATCAATAGCACAGCTGATCTTCCTAGTTCCTGTCTAGATAATCACAGATATAAAAAAAAAAGGTCATTGAAACCATCATCGTTAGTTTTATGATTTTGATGAGGTGAGAAAAAAAATTATAAGTGCAACTTTACAGGATCAAAGGTCCACTGTGAACAGTTTTGACAGCAATGTTTGTCATTTAAAACAGATTCATGACACATATATTGGGTCAAATTTATATTTATTATGTTTTCCAATCTGAATTTTTACATAGATTAATTAAAGAAATGAAATCTCCTAAAAAAGAATTCAGCAAATTAAAATAGTCAGTTGCAAGCAGGGAAAGTGTATAATGCATTCAAAATATGTGTGCTTAAATTCCTACATGTTATAAAACTTTCCCAGTATACAAGTCATAATGAAGCTACAAGTAATAATTTAAGGGAAACAATAGCAGGTTCATATGTTAATAGATTTTGATTATGACTACAGCAAAAATTGTCACATTCCGGGATTTTTTCCCTCTTTGGTGATCACTTCTTTGACATTGGTCAGCACGCACTTTCAGTGGTCATCTTGGACAGGATTATGTATTCTGGTACTAAAAACCTGACGTCCCATTATAGTTAATGACAGTAATGCAGAATACACATATCAGAGAGGCCCATAAATTTCCAGGGTCAAGAGGCAGGTTAAAGGTCACTTAGGGTCAAACACCTCTCTGAAATCTGCACCAAATAACCTCTGTCAATATTGTCAGAAGATGGCTCCAAGCTAAGTTATAATTAGCCTGTAGAACTATTAACAGTCCAACAAACACTAGGAGATTTCATATAAGCTGATATTTGATACTATGAAATTTGGAGAGCTATACTTTGTTCAAGGCTCAAATCATTATAAAAAAAATTAAAAGGAAAGATCTTTAGATAGTTTGAAATTTTTAAAAAGATAATTGAAGTCTAGGCTTATAACTGTTAAAATTTAGTGTTAGAACAAGTTAATTTTGAAGGTTGGATACAGACTTATATTTCTTTCTGTCTGAGAATTTATATATGCATGCATGGGAATTCTTCATTATATGCATCTACTTAACAAAAGTAGATTCAATTCTATGAAAACAATATTTTTCATATATATTTCTGAAAATCTTTATTTTTTTTTTTTTACTTACTATTTCTGATAAATGATAAACGAGTAAAAAGCATATTAATTAAAAACCTATACAATCATTTTCAAGTGTTTAAAAAAAAAAGTAGACTGCATGATCACCACCTGGGACATCAGCCACATGCACATATGTAAATGTTTGGGACAGCCTTAAGGCTTTGCTGAATATTATAGATGTATTAAAAAAAAAGCTTTACTTAGGCTGGACTCGGTCCAATCTATTCAGGATTTATACAGGCATAAAGTCAATTACAGAATTTCAATGAAATCCCAGTGTTGCAAATTCAATGTCAATGGGCATATTGACGTTCTTCGATTTGCTTTCAATTTCGACATTGAGAATCGTCCAGTGTGAAAAGTCGAGGGAATCTGATGGGGTGAAATTCGATGGAAGAATTCGTCTGATTGAACTACAGCAATACTAATGGAAAATAGATGAACATCCTTAAAATATACGTTCACAGGCTGTCGATGTAACCCACGTAATGTCTGTGTGCAAGTTTCATATCTTGAGGGTTCGAAAGAGGCTAGAGAATTTGAAGCATTGTTAAAATATATAGCGGCAGATGTATATAACTATTAGATAAGAGGAATAATTTGCCTTAAAATGTACAGACGCATACTTCAAGGTTCATCATTAGGTTAAATGATTTCTAAGATAAATGCTGATTTGCATTTTATTTGCCTTTGGATACATGTCACAGAGCCTATAAAATAAGAACTTTTCCAACAGACTGTACATTTTAAAGTTGTTACTGACAAAATAGATTGCATGTATGTCTTCCATAAACTTAATCCCTCTAAAGCTTCCCTCAGAATCTATTAAATGTTGATAAGAAAATCTTTTTGAAAATGGTAATTAGATAATCATGGTTGTGTCTGACTGTTTCCTTAGTTGGCAGATCTGATAGAAAAAAGGTGGGGAAGACAGAATTTCTGGGGATGGGAGTGATTTCCCTTGAAATGCAAGGGAACCTTAATTAGAGATGTAAAGTCCATTTATAAATAACAAGCAAATTGAGCTAATCAGGACTGACACGGGATTAAAGTAGGCCTCAGAATTCGTCTAATTATAGACCTTGTGATATATGGATAGGCTGTTATGGACAGGAATTCACTAAATTTGTCTCATACACAAGTCTTGTGATCTAATTTCAGAAAACTAAAATAAATTCATTCAAATTGTTACCTGTAAAGGTTGACAACTCTTGTTTGAAATTAGGTTTTCCTTAAATTTGCAATGTTGATTAGGAGCTGTAAGATGATTTCTTACAGCTGATAGCAATTTTTTTTTCCTTGACATTTATTAGATTGAAACATGTGTGCAATAAACATGGATATTATGCAATCGAGAATTTTATGAAAGAACATTTGAATTTACGTAAGTCCTTAACAAATGTTGTATAGAAGCGCTAAATTCTGGTATGTAAGGATTTTTATCCCAGGGAGACAGTTCGAGAGTTAATGCTGGCTTAGTTTGCATAGAAGTGTCACCCAGAGACCAAGTTTACATTGAATCAGTAGATACAATAGGACAAAAAAAAGTCAGACTGTCACAAAGATATAAACTATTCTGGTATTTCTTACGTAAACTAGAATAACTCATTTGTGATTTTGTCTAGGCTTATAAAGAAAATACATTTTATATACAATAATTCCTTAAAGATAATAATTGGGCATATATCTTAATTTAAAATAGAGACTATTGATAAACAAGAAAAATTTTAGAAAAAAAATTATATTTGATTAAGAAAAAACCTTCCCTAAGATAAATGGTAGCATAAAAAAGGTCTATTTTTATATACATGTAGTTATATGTTTAACAGTATTTAAAACAATATCTTTTTGTTGTACTGACATTCATGTCTCTACATATATTGATAATATGGTATACATGACATTAAAATCCTGGATTAAGCACTTTTAGTGAAATCAGATGTAAATTTAACTCAGAGCTGATTACTAATTCTAGAAAAGTGCTGCTCACTGACGGGATACATCATTTCTGAAAAACAAAATGGGAATTAATTTGAATATAAGGTTCATTGAATAATAATATTGTTTATAGTGTGTGCTCAAAAATTACATATTTGCACTGTATTTCTTGGATACCACAAGGCCATACCAATTTAATTTTTTGCTCATTGTACCCACATAGTCGTATCTAAACAAAACTATACAAATAATTTTAAACTAAATTTCCCGCATTGGGGAAATAATGTGCTAATTTCTGTTCTAATTCTTATTCTATTTTTCATATTTTATAAGTCTGCTTACTTTACAAATCAGAAAATTCAGTAAAAAAATTTAATTGTCTGCTTGATTTTTTTTCATGTTCTGCCCCTCAACATTAAAATGTAAAAAAAAAAATAATAAAGTTCTTGTGACTATATATAGAAAATGATTTTTCGATGAGTCTCGTCACTGTAATGGCTCTTGGGTATATTTAACAAACCCACCCACCCTTAGCTTGTTCACTGCAAGAGTAATCAATGGTGTTTCCTATTATAACGTAAGTAAACAGCCATTGGAGAAGGGGAAATAGCTCTGTAATCCAATCAGTATCTTTTTTAATGGGTTCAATTTTGATTCATCAGCGGGATTCTGTATGGTAATTAAGGTCTGGCTACAACCACTCATTTTAATCTTGAAACTCAGAAGTACAGCACAACCTTTATCAACTGGGTCAATTGCTTTATGCACTGTTGAGAAAAAAGTACACTTTATAATATTTTGCTTGAGTTTTTTTTTTTTTGAATGATAAAAATTCAAGTCTTCAAAATGGATGATAGGATTTTTTCGGTTTGTCAGATATGATCATTCTTTTTGCAGGTAAACAGTTACCTTTTATTTGTTATGAAAAATTAAGAAGTCAAAAGTGATTGAAAAGGCTGTTAAAAGTGCTTGAGGTTTAATATGTATGAGGGGTCTCATCCATATTATAAGAAAAATTAAGGTACAGTTGAATATTTCCAGAGACACTGCATGACTTGTGGATTAACCACAAAGACCTGGAACCATTGGGAAAAGTTAATTGGCCTGACTACGTTAAAGGTGACAGCTAGCAGCCATATTGAAAAATATGTTTACTTTATGTTATATTGGTCTCAACTGTTTTTCATATGTGAACAAGTCCTTAAGAGCGAATTGCTTGTGATGTTTTTCCTACATTGAGTTAGATACTTGCAACGAAAATCATATAAACCTTGAGTCAGCAATTAAGTCCATATGTAACAAAAGTTAGGGCGTGTTTATAAATATTAAATACACAAAAAGGTTAAATGAGAACAATGAATTGGTTTTTGCTTAAAAGTGCATGTATTTAGAAGTTCTAATTTTATAAACCAAGGGTTAGAAGGTTAGTGTGATAAATTTTCAATGTTATAAAAGAACTGGATTTTTTTTCTTTCAAAAATTCAGAGTTGGGAGTAAAAATGAATGATTTTTGTAGCCCAGGTGTCAAAAATTAATGATTGAAATTTCAAACAAAGATGTCTTTCTTTTACGTTGACTTTGATCTGAATTAGTGTACATTCTATCTTGACATAAAATCATTCTTGAGGCTTTATTTCAATCTTAAGAAAGAACAAATTTTACCCCAAAGATTGTAGATCAGTAATGCGATGTGGGTATGTTTCATTGGACATAGTGTGACACGGATTCTTTTTCTTTAGTGGCAGGTTCCGTTAAGGGTACACGAAACATTGATTTTTCAACAGATACTTTAATCGGCCATTCATTTCCACAGCCACGACCCTGCATTTTCCCAAATGATAACAAGAAGAAATGGGCTACGAACATGAGATTATTTGTACAAAAGTTTTAAACAATGGCTTGTGACACACAAAACAAGTTAAAAAAACCACAAGGTTTCAAAACTATGATTCATGAAAATCTTCTTTTTCATTTATTTACTCGAGTGTTTACAGAGGGTGATATCAAATCTATGTTGGGAGAGGTCACTTGGTGCAAGCAAATACGATTCTATAATAGCATGAGAATTTTCCCTAAATAGAGAGTCCAGAATTCCTGTTGTGTTTTTTATTTACGATCCTAGCGTATTTACTGCCTCATAATTAGATATCTGTGGTGTTATGTAGGGTAAATTATAAGGATATTTTTTTATATTGTGGTCTTCCGTTATTATTTTTATGGCTTTTTTGTTTGGATAATTTAACCGTCAGTCAGAATCTTGCGGTTTCCAAGTGAATTTTTTCTTTGTTACATTAGCAAATGTAAAATTGATAACAATCATATGCAGTAACCTATAAATTAATCTTTTCATTTTGAAAGGGAATTATAATTAATAATTTGATTAAGAATGCTTTTTAAAAATAGCTGAATTAAATTTTTTTAGTATTTATTTTTTGAATGCGAAAAAACCAAAAAGATTTGAATTTTTGGGGGTATTGAATTTTGCTTCATAGGAAGTAGAGAGCATTGAAGTTCACTGCACTTAGATATATATCCATCCACCAAGACTTTAATTAGAAACAAAAAAAAAATTCCAATAAAAAATTGGACACTGCTATGGCTCATTGCTGGGAAGTATCCGCTGTACTCCAGTGTATTGCATTACTTGTTAGGCATTGTCACAGTTGAAGTATTTTGGGATTTTATTTCATTGAGTAGGCGCAACAAGGGAAATGTCTTATTTTTGATGAACTTTATGTATCATCAGCAGCACGCATATATTTATGTTTGCATGCACTTTCAATGTTTGTGCCAAAGTACAGAAGACCCTGTAGCAATTGAATCTGCAGAACCTTTTTCTGACATTTTTTCTCTGTAATTTATCAATATTTATATAAAATGAAATTGGCATTTGCTCTTAAGTCCTGAACTATAAACAGATGTGTTGGAGTTTTGTGTTCTGCTTTTCTTATTTCTTTGTAGGAAAATATGTTGGTAAACAACAGTCAAGGGAAAAAATGAATTCTTTTAAACAAGGAATTCATGTATGCAATGCACTTTCAGGTTTTTTTTTCACTTTCTTTAACATGATAATACAACAATTCTCAAGAGGAAAATGATTTTTAAAAAGGGAGGGGGAGATGCACTGTAGAAGAAGTTGAACTTGCTATCTTTGAACATCAGTGTCTGGAAAACCATGGACTAACTACTATTTTGACTCTGTTTTCATTACCCCAGTATCTGGATTCTTCAGATGTTAGTGGGCCATTGAGTTTGAGTTAACAAGGTTTGACTGTATGTAATATAATTACAAAACACATAAAGACAACTTTGTCTAAAAAATCTCAGTAGAGAGTGTAGCCAATCAGGTTTATTTTGTTTTTAAGAATGCTCTGTGTAAGTGATATTGAGTTTTTAGGGGGGTTCTTAACTCAGGTGTACTAATTGCCCTTTGCTTAAGAGGCAAAATTAATGTGAATATAAGAAGTGGAATTGTCTTCTATAAGTTTTCTATCAACTTTCAAAATGTTAAAAAAAAAAAACTTTCTTCTGCCGTTTGCATTTTTCCCTAGATATGAATGACCCAGTACAACCTTTTTTCCCTGGTTGGTTGAAGTAAAAAAGCTGTTCTATTGAGTTTAAGAAAACAGACACCCCAGGACATAGAATTAATGAGATGGAGCCTGTATTTATCTAATAGGCCTAGTCCGTCATGTAACTTCATTCTGACATCTGTTGTTACTACTTTTTTTTTTAAGAGCGCTCATTTTTCAAGTTGTGGCTTATGATGAAATTGTGTATCAAATAGCCATTTTTATCTATTCAAGAGGGTTTCCAAATGAATGAGATTAATTAACACAACAATTTAAGAACAGCATCAAGGTTTTGAATTTCAATCTTTCCTGCACCTGTTTTGCACCAGTTTTTCTCTCTCAAAAAAAAATTTTCTTGTGGGAATGACAGACACAAAGTATTTTCATATGATTTAAAAACATATTAAGCAAGATGTTACAGTAAATGAATAGAACCTGCCAAGATTTTTGTATAATTGTCAAACACAATAGATAAAGTGTCGTGTTCACTCTGCTTATAGCCACATTGCCTCTCTAATTATTATGCTAGCTGCGATTTTTTTCTGTAAACATGAATTTAAAGAACAAATTTAAATTTGTTGGATATTTAGCAATCTGTTTTCCCAAGAGTTCACAATTTTTGAGCTGAATTCAACTAAAAAGAAATCATTTTACAGTCTTTTTATCAAGAGGCGCAAGGCATTTAACTTCTGTAAATATTTTCTTACAAAAGGTTATTGGGTGCAGTTTTTCTTTCGACCAACTGGGAACTGTTTGCCTAACTCCTTGACATTGAAACAAAGAATGTTCAGTAGCGGTTTGTGCTTTGGGTTGTTTATCCATCAGACGTTAGGGCTAGAAAGCAAAAACTTGTAAAGCATAATGGAATATAATTGCAGGTGACAAAATTAATAAAGGTTACCGTACATAATGATAAAAACTGACAACTTGGACTTTGATATATAATGTATGGGTGGCCTGATTCTTTAAAAAAAAAAAATCAGTTTATTTTGATAAGAGTTTTTGTAAAAGAAAATTTGATAGTCAGTAATTATGGTTAGCAAATAACATTACGGTAGGTAGAAATATAGGATTACATGTAAAATTTTCAATGAGCTAGGCTCTAAAAAAAAAAAGGCAATAGAAAATAATGATTATTTTTGCATGTATTGACATGGAAATTTTGTATTTCACATTCTGAAACTAATTGTGCAAACTAATGAAGGATAGTTTAACTTTATGGCAGAGGATTTGTTTTGACTTGTCAGGAGGAAAAAGAAAAAAAAAACCATATATCTGACATGATCTTGTGAAAAATGTACCAAATAACCTTTCATGGATGACTGCATTTCTTCTTGGAGCTTAATTTCCAGCGGAGGAGGTATAAGGCCCATGCAGATCTACAAAAGTAAACCAAGGCTGAATTAATCTGTTAATTAATACTCCATTATTATAAAAAAAACTTCTAAACAAAAGAGAAAGATTCAGCTTAAAATCAAAATAATTAATCAGTGAAGAGGGTCAGGTAAAAGAAATAGCTAGTACATGTAGTTATGTCCCAACCCACACTGTGAGCTTAGACACACAAGAGTTATCTTTCCTGAGCAGATTTTATGTTTGTTCAAAAAAGTACACAGAGTTTTATTTTTACAACCTCAAAAGATGGCGGCCATTTTGTTTTGTGTGAGTGAGAGATTTTTTCGTCAAAGTGGGTCAACAGAAAAAATCTAATGGGAACGGATTGGTGAAGGGGTGACCCGGTGCAGGTAATCTGGGGGGAAGTCATCCGTAGCCTGGCATGAGATGATTAGAAAACCATCTCTAAGGTTCCTTTCTTATCATTACTGCTTGTAAAAAATATACCTTGAGAAGAAGAGGTGTTATTGAATAACTACCATGAAGGAAGTGAATTAGGCAGAATGGGTGTTTAATACGGTGTAATTTTCCCGCTAAACACATCTCTCAAGCCATTCAAGTCTTTTGAACATAATTTAAGTCATGATAATTTGATTTTGGTTGTCTATCTCTCGAACAGGAAATGAGATACTTCATTTCTATAAACAATTTTAGCCAAATATGAATGAGTTAATATTGGATCAGTGAGTTTTAATTAGTTTATGTTTTAATTAACTTTTAATACCTAAATATGCATGTGCATATAAATAATATGTATGTGCATGTCTTAAGATTACTTATCATATATATATTCATAGTTAATTAAGGATGAAGTCACATTGTTTTAAGCTTTATTTATGTATAGACCCTTTTGGAACTTAATTTGTCTGGTTATGCTGTTTAAACCTCTTCGAAATCAAATTTTGAGGAAATACCAGCTAAAACTTATAATACGTATTTTGTTAATTTTCCTCTGAATTAGACAAGGATTTTTCAACAGCTGATCTCTCTTGAAATTACCTCTGGTATCATTGTGCTAAAGTTTTTTTTTCTTTGTTGAAGAGCACCATATGATGCTATATAAAAATTTATTATTAAATCAGGAATACAGTTTCTTGGGGATATAAATTGCTACTAGCTTAAAAAAAAAATTTCTTGGGTACATTCACACGTCTAAAAACAGTTCATTAAGTTTAGGTTGTTTTTATGTGATTTACACGAAGTTACGAATAGAAAAGGTAAACATCTCTTTTTGCCATTTAAACATGTTAATTGTAGGGGTAGACAAAATAATATCAACTTTATATTGAATGTCATATACTCATGATTTTCTTTTTAACAATAAACATATATGATAAAAGTTAGAACAGTTTAATTACACTGTAGTAGCTGATTAAAGTCACATGGCATGCAAATACCTTCATGGAACAAAATATCACTTCAACTTCTACTTGATGGCAACACCTAATGGGTAATGATAAAAGTACAAAGAATGGATACAATTGTAATTATAGAAAAAAGATTTATCCCTCCAGTAAGTAAGCAATAAACTAGGCTGCTTAGAAAATCAAAAAGGGCAGGTTGCTTTGTTCCTAATTAATTCTTGCATCAAATGTCATCAGACACATGTCAGACGTCCTTGTATATGGATGAAGGTATTGCGTACTGATTAATATTTTTATCCGGCATTAACATTCTTATGGTATTTTTTTTTTCATCTTTCAGCTTCGAAGATTCAAACAGTAATACCATGCCCACCATGGCGAACCCTTACCATCGACCAATGGACATAGGTTCAAATGACTTGTCCCACAAGGCCCGTAAGAATAAGGAGGATAAATACTGTGGGGTTTGCGGGGACAGGGCACTGGGTTACAACTTCGATGCTATTTCCTGTGAGTCTTGTAAGGCCTTCTTCAGGAGGAATGCTCCTAAAGGACTGGTAAGTAATATACTCACAGAATAGTAGAAACTCAGTAGGGCTTAAACAAGCCAGCAAAGAAAGGTATACACAGAACTGCTGATGGTGGGTCTGGACAAATAAGTTAAGTACCCAAGGAAGTGTAGAAAATCAGATGGGGTTGGAACAAAAAGTAAAGGACTCAAGGAATTATTAAAAGAAGGGATGTAATTTGATGCATGATACAGGAGTGTTATACTGATTACAAAATTACCACATTTTTCTGTCATGTCGGCAATGCTACAAATCTTTTGTCAAAAGTGAACATGAAAACAAATGTATCATTTGATTGCTTTAAGAAAATTGTTTAAAAAAGAGTAAAAGATTGTAGCTTAATTTACGACTTCCCAGTAAATTAATATTTTTTACATTTTAAATGTCCAATGGGTTTTTAATGAAAGAGGAAAACAAATTATGGTTAGATTGTTTCATTAATGATAATAAAAGGAACTGTTTTAAAGGAAATATAATCAAATAAACTTTGAGCTATGTACCTTTTATCTGTGTGCATTTGAAAAATAAGACATCTCTCTGATGAGATTCAGCTGAAAATTTGGCAAAGTAAAGTCGCACTGTTTAACACTGAGAGTCTTACCAATGCATGAAACGCAGTAGTTCAGATACTGGGGGTCCCGATGTACAAAGTCTACACTGTAACAAATACTCTAGAAATCGACAGCAATGGCAGGGACTAGACTGACATTGCCACAAAAGAAATAATTAGTGTCATTGTGCTCACTTTGTTTCTTTGACTGTCAACACCCAAGTTCAGCTTCTTTAATGACAGGAAAAGGAAGGGCTACTTATAAACTGAAGCTAATCTGATAGAAAAATATAAGTATTGTGAACTGACGTGGTAAACAAAAATATTCATGTACACTGTACACATGCAAATTATACAGCCAGATATTATATAATGTTACTTTGTGAGGGATAGCAAATATAAACAAGCATTATTATCATATGCTACTGAATGATGTGTTTTTTGATTGCTCATAAGAAAAATACCGGGTATAATAGAGGCTCATAGTCTTAGAGAATATAAAAATTGTATCATCAGAACTTTGAAAATGTCAAACTTAAAGTGCATGTATTACTAACAAGATATGTAATTATCTTGACCTTCATGTTGAGGATTATTCAGCGAATTTTTAACAAAACAAACAAAAAAAGAAATAATTAAATCTTTAAACCTGAAATAGCACACCAAAAAATGCTTTCAAATTCTAGAGCAGATGTACTGATATTTCAATCAACGTAAGATTTTTTTTGTCAGTTTCATTACAGATAATTATTTTTTTACTGTAAAAGCTTGAACAAATATTTAAAAAAGAGAAATTTTGGGTGTCAAGTTGAGAAAATTTGATATCATGATTAGAACACAATAGAATTTGCACTATTTCAGGCTTGAAAGAAAACATCATTTCTTCATCCATGCACTGACAGGCAAATTAAGACAAAATTATTTTAAGAAACAAGCAAAGTTAGAAAATAAGTTCAGAATCATTAAAGAATCATTTTTTCATCCTGATGAAATAAAAGCAACTAATACTGCAACAATGAAGGCCCAAAGAAGGATATATCAGATATATTTTAGAAATAAATTAGACCAAAGAAAAGAAGATTTTAGTAACGACTTATCATATAACAAAAAAAAAATTCAAAAGAGGCAGTAAAATATCATGACGTCTGAATTAATCTGTGATGTCTTGAGATATGAACCTGGTTTGTCATTGGCAACATGAACTTTGTCTTATTATTATAATAGAAAACTTCTTTTATTACAAAGAGAACATCTGTGCATTTCACTGTATGTTTTATTTGCAAGTATAGTCCAATTATTTTGTGGAAATTTTTCCATTGGAATCTTGGTCACACACATAAAGCGTGCTTCAAATTTAGCTTTTAAGATTCCAGGAACTTTAAGTGGAAATTGCACTTTTGCTATAATGAAAACCATAATTATGAAGTTTTATATACATCAAAAACTTAAAGATGCAAGAAATTTTAATTTGACTTTTAAATTTGAAGAAAATTTATCTTCATTAACATATTTATGATAATGGTTTTAAATAAAATCAGTCAATGCATTCTTATTGAATGGAATTATTCCCCAAATTATCAATGATCAGGCCCGTTTTTGACATTGATTTTCAGTTAAAATCATCTGTGTTTAACAGGTGTCAAAATTTAGTCACACAAACCCCTAGACATCTGAATGCATATGTGATGTCTATCGCACAAAACCAACAGGGGAGGTTTTATAATGGTGTATAGAAACGGACAAAGCCAGCAGTATATCGCTTTTAAAAATCTCGGGTATGGTCTGTTCATGCAATTCTGATGTACTTTGTCGGAGTCTTTTGTGCGTGAAGTAAACCTCTTTTTTAACATATTTAGCAGAGTTCATTACCCAAATGCACTGCAGAGGTGTTAACTAGAAAATCCCATTTGCAAATAGTTTGATATATTTTGTGAAATATTTTTTTAATGAACAATGATTGAGCAAATGCACACATAGTAACCAGTATCCATACAACTAGAAGATATTCACTCCTTAATTACTCAGTTATGTAATTCTACATAAATTATACATTTGTATAGTTATACAGTATACATATTAGAATATTAAAAAAATAAACTTGCATATAGGAATTTAATACAAAATACGAGAATTTTTATAATCATTGCACTTTTGTAAAAGTTAATTCAGAAGTTAAAGGTTCCTCTCAGCTAGATCCTTTTGCTGAGGTGCTAGAAATTTTTGTCTGTATAGTGGCAATATACATAAGAACTACATGTCTGTTGTACTGTTACTGACACATTTAAATAAAGCTTTCCTATGGGTTTTTTTTCAGGAATACTTCAAATGTCCATATGAGGAGAAGTGCAAGATGGACGTCTCAAATAGGCGATTCTGTAAACGATGTCGCCTGCGAAAGTGCTTCGAGATCGGGATGCGGAAGGAGTACATTCTGACAGAGGAAGAGAAGCTCCGAAAACGTCAGCGGATCGAGGAGAACAGGTTGATCCAGTGTGTCTTCGTTCTGATTACATCACACACAACACACTCTGTCTAATCTGTCTCTAACATTACTGGCCCCGAGACCATAAACTGAGAACACGTTGGTTAATTCAAAATTTTGATTCTGTCTATCTTAATGTTTATTTAACATATGGTTTTACAATTTGGCAGTTATGTATAATATTCAAATTCCAACAAATGATGCAAATTTTGTTTCATTATAATTTTTTTTTTTTAGATTATACTGATTTGAAATTTTGACTTAAGTCTGTTCTCAGTTTGTGGTCTTGAGGCCTGATAATCCTGTCAACAATTCCTTGTATTCTTATAGTAATTGTATAAAAAACATTCAAACAGTAACTAGCTTAAAATTCCTAAAATATTCAATCTGATTCATTGTTTAGTAAACAAATCTCAGTCCCATTATCTTACAAACAAAATTCCCTTTTTTTCAACTATACAACTCCCATGCCCAATCAACAAATTTACTTTGTCTCATTACAGAGTCATTCTCTTAGTTCAGTCAGCTGATCCAGGACTTCATAGTCCACTTGACAAACTAAATTGATCTCCTAGTCCTATCAGTCAACAGACTGGCCTAGTCTTGTAATCAACATTTCCATCCTTCCTTATGATAAATGACCCTTATATAAAATAGGTCCAGTTCCACAGCCCATAAAGGAAGTCCATACTGTCACATATTCAGTACTCCAGTCAAATTGAAGTCTACTCCAGTGTCAATAAGTTCCTTTTTGAATTCTCAAGAGAATGTAAAATATACCCTACTCTCTGACATGTTGTCTGTCTGTACCAATTAATAGCTACAAAGTAAATTAGTAATGATCACTGAACCATATTGGCTAAAAATCCATAGATTGACTGTGGTACAATATTCATAACTATATGAAATGTAAAACGGGGCATGCAGAGTACCTTTCGTAGTCTTTCTTCTGAAATTTTTTTTTCTTACTTTTTTTATGGAAAATTGCATTAAATGTAAAAATAAAGTCTGAGTTCCATTCCTAAGTAAAGAGAAAAAAATTGTATTTTTCATGGCTTTCTAATACAACAAAGAAGTGAAAAACATACACAAAATCCTGAAGAGAAAGTAATTTGTGAATATATAATATTTAAACATTTTGTTAATGTTTTCAGGAAAGTACGAGATGTAGACAAGACAAAGACGCAATCAGGAATAGTCAGCACATCAGAGAACAGACTAAGGGCGTTAGAACCTGATGAGGAGTACATGATAAATGAAGTAGTGGGAGCTTACAGACAATCTTTGGAGGTGTCCATTGCTTCAGAACTGCCAAAAGACAAACCGCAAATGCACATGAAAGACTTGGTAAATATTGCAGAATTGAGTGTGCGTCGAGTGATAGACATGGCCAAGAAAATCAAATCATTTAAGGCATTGTCACAAACAGATCAGATTAGTCTTCTAAAAGGAGGCTCCATCGAGCTGCTGATTCTGAGGTCGGTGATTTCATTTGACAAGGAGAAGAACTTGTGGTTGGATCCGCTGGATAGCGAAGATCACTCCATGGACATGAAGAATCTACAAGAAGGAGAGGGAGCCACTTTATTTGCCGAGCATATGAAGTTCACCCGGTCGCTAGCCGTCGACCTCAAGGCTGACGAAACCATGTTGATTCTCCTGCTTGTTATATCGCTGTTCTCACCGGATAGACCAAACATTAGTGACAAATCTTACGTTTGTCAAGAGCAAGAGAAATATGCTCTGTTACTTCTAAGATACCTAGAGTCTAGGTATTCTCCCTTCACTGTGCGTGCCATTTACCCCAAACTGTTGATGAAACTTACAGACATTCGCGATCTGAATGAGGAGCACTCCCACGTTCTTCTGAAGGTCAATCCGGAGGGGATTCAGCCTCTGATGAAGGAGGTCTTAGACATGAACCTTAAAGACAATGGTGGCGGCAGCTGTGGAAGTCCTATGTGATTGATGTAGATAGATAGAGATTGGGGGAATAAACTCAGTTTTAATGACATAAAAAAATTAATGTCCCAGTGGGCACATGTTGTGCAAGTATGAATGGATGAAAATCTAATTTTCTGCTTGTGTTTTTTTTTTAACTCTATTAATGAATGTATGATACTGACATTTAGAGAATACATAATTTTTTTAGAATAGAACATGATACAGCCACCCATTTCAGATGGACGTGTGTGGCGGTGTTAGGTCCGCAATCATAGGGCAGTTCTCTACAGCTAAATTATCTCATTCTTTTTTCTTCCTTTGATTTTTTGTATGTAACTGAAAAAAAATGAATTTCTGAAGAATTTGATTTGTTTTTCCCAAGAAAAATGACATGCAGAAGGAATAAATTGACACTGCTGTTCTGTATCTCCTGAGTGCTCAACCTGTGTGCTTGTTAGCATGTGTCTGAATTTTTTTCTGACTGTAAATATTTTATAGTCTTGCCAGAGTTTATAGTATTGCTTATAATGGAATATTATATATTTTATTTCTCTGTTTATGATTTGTATTCATCATAGTTAAACCACATATGTTACATAGATGGTCATTTTTTCTGCAGTGTATTCATGTTGGTCATAACAATGGGTCGAGCTCTTGACCACAAAGTCTGATAATAATATACCAGCCATACATATATTTATACCCCCCGCAAACGAAGTTTGGGGGGGTATATAGGAATCACCTTGTCCGTCTGTCCGTCTGTCCGTCTGTCTGTCTGTCTGTCTGTCTGTCCAGTTGGTAAGGCGATATTTATGCTAACATTTTATTGATTTTGGTAAAGTATACTTAGTCCTCTGGAATAACATTCCAAATAGAAGAAATATTGGGAATGAACCAAATTCTAGGCGTGTGAATCTTAGATTTCTTGTTTGTTTTGATTGGTTTGTCGAATGACAAAGACTGTCAAATTGAAAGTATTTGAAACGTCCGTCCGTCTGTCTGTCTGTCCGTCTGTTTGTGCAATCGTGTCCGGTCCATATCTTTCTTACAGAGGGACATTAGAATCTACTACTCCACACTAAGATTGCTCATGACCTAAGGGTGTGTCATGACCTTGACCCAAGGTCATTTGGGGAAGTTCAAGGTCACTGGAAGAAAAATTTCATAATTCGTGTCCGGTCCATATCTTTCTTATTGATAAACTTGGTAGGTTCTCATTTCACACAAAGATTGCCCATGACCCAAGGGTGTGTCATGACCTTGACCCAAGGTCATTTGAGAAAGTTCAAGGTCACTGGAAGAAAATTTTCAAAAATCATGTTTGATACATATCTTTTATAGATAAACTTGGTAGGTTCTCATTTCACACAAAGATGACCCATGACCCAAGGATGTGTCATGACCTTGACCCAAGGTCAATTTGGGGTATTTCAAGGTCACTGGAAGAAAATTTTCATAATTCCTGTCCGGTCCATATCTTTCTTATGGATAAACTTGGTAGGTTTTTATTTCACACAAAGATTGGCCATGACCCAAGGGTGTGTCATGACCTTGACCCAAGGTCATTTGGGGAAGTTCATGGTCACTGGAAGAAAAAGTTCTTAATTCGTGTCCGGTCCATATCTTTCTTATGGATAAACTTGTAGGTTCACACTTCACACAAAGATTTCCCATGACCCAAGAGTGTGTCATGACTTTGACCCAAGGTCATTTGGGGTATTCATAGGTCACTGGAAGAAAATTATCATAATCGTGTCCGGTCCATATCTTTCTTATGGATAAACTTGGTAGGTTCTGATTTCACTTTTTTTGGGTAAAGATTGCCCATGACCCAAGGGTGTGTCATGACCTTGACCCAAGGTCATTTGGGGTAGTTCAAGGTCAAGGAAGAGAAATATCATAATTTGTGTCCGGTCCATATCTTTCTTATGGATAAACTTGGTAGGTTCTCATTTCACTGAAAGATTGCCCATGACCCAAGGGTGTGTCATGACCTTGACCCAAGATTATCTGGGGAAGTTCAAGGTCACTGGAATAAAAATTTAATAATTGGTGTTTGATACATATTTTTATTATGGAAAAACTTACTATCTGAAAAACCCAGCGGGGGTGTATTTTGTCCCGTTTGGACAGTTCTAGTTTGTACATTCTGCAAGGTTGTTTGCACATTATATATATTAATCAATAATTATGTTTAATTAAAAAAAATTAACGAAAATCCTGTCACTAAGTGCCTGAGTGTGTAAAACAGAGGAATGTGATATTGGTGATGGAGGAAGGAATTGTAAATTCTCTCCTATAAGTCGATCAGGACTATAATTCCCAGTTATCAGCTACAGAGTCATGAAATGAACAATTAATCAGGTGTATCTAATTTCTATGTAATTTTCTACAAGATATGGTTTAGCAGCAACTACCTGGTCATTTTAAAGGTTACACATTTTTCATTTCTGCATCTTAATTGATAGTCAGAGAAACTTTTCTGTACTGAATTAATCTTAATGTATCCATAAATATACATTTTGTTGAATTACTGGTAAAATCTTGCTGTATAATGTTAGTGTTTTTAATGGGAAACAGAAAATTAGTTGGAATTTTCTGTGTAGAATTATTGGACTTTTTGAATTTTCACGGCTGAATCAATACACTTATTTTTCTGATTCTCTTTCTTGGACAACTCTATTATCAGTATCTGTATAATGGGTGTTATTATAAAAGATCCTTAAGACATGTATCTAGGAGAGATAACTCTTTATGAATTTAGCTTCTACATCAGCAACAAGTTGTAAAAAGTTCAGGGTTTGGCCAAGAATATTAACACTGTTTTCAATTCTTTGGATACGCAAGTTGTTTTATCTTTGATTTCCAAATATAACATCTAAAAAAAAAAAAAAGAATAGTTTTTTGAAGTTGACACATATTACATCAGATTATGTAAATTTCAAAAATAGTTTGAAAGTTGATAGAACAATTCATTGTTTGTAAAGGATTCCCATATGTTGAAAGGTCAATCACAGCTAGTGCAATACCGGTGAACATACAGAATATTAATGTATATCTTGTCAAATTATTCAGTAGAAATCAGCAATTTTGTTCTCCCTTTGCAACCAGTTTTTTTTTAATTAGTTAATAATGGGCTTATGCCATAATTTTTTTAAGTGCATATGTTGAAAAAGTATGGGATTTTTTTTTTCCCAGAAGAATAATGCTACTTAAATGGAAGATTTTTATTTTTACTTTCAGAATTGTGCTTTTTAGTTTAGGGGGTAAATTCTTCTATATTCTTTTAACAAGACCCAACGTTTTGATATTATGTTGGACAGAGCATGTCTATCATTTTTTTGTTTTAAAATTTTACTAGTTGTTTGAATGGAAGGTAAAAATTTTATACTGATTTTATTGTGTGTGGTATCAGATTTTTAAAAAAATCTAGTGTGTATGTTCGTTGTTCCTGATTATGGGGTGTGGTTACATATATTCATCCTTTATTTTTTGGTAATGCTGTGAAAAGAAATTATTTTAAGTTTTCTTTTATTTTATTCTGTTGAAAATGCATAAAATGATACCATTTGAAGCCTTTGAAAAGGTTTTGTAGTAGAGTTCATGTCCTTAAAGTTATACCCCCCCCCCCCCCAAAAAAAAATATCTTGACAATTATATTGAAAGTTATTTATCTAATTTCTAGTAATGAGACTGAAATTTAAACAGAAAACATCAAATCCATGATGAAGGTCTTAGAATATGGGATATGTTATGAGTTCACATTTTAACCTTTTTGTGTATTGCCCTGACATCTTTCTTATTTAAAGTGTCCATACTAATTAAGATAATAGAAAAATTAATGTTAAAAAAAATATACAACACAGAAAAGCTATAATTGACAATATTTTTGATATTGTGAACATTATAGTTAATTTTTAAGATTATAGCATTCTATTTTACTTTGAAAGAAACAGATTTTAAGATTGCATGCACATGAATCTGATTCTATAAATTCATTGTTGATACTAGCTGTTCATGAATTCTTGCAATTGATGATTTGCATATTTTGTAATATTAGTGCTAATAGACAGTTTAAGATTAAAAAATGCATTGTCCTTCAAATAATAAAGGAACATAATCACGCAGCAATCATTTCCGCTGTCAGATTTTGGACTATTTTTGCTATGTTACAGCCATTTATGTATTATTTGGTTATGTATATTATGATAAATAAATCATGTATTGTACTGTTTTTCATTCTTCATTTATTTATTCTAACAGAGCCACTTTTAAAGGGAATATTTTTAGCCGACCTTTTTAAATATTCATATGAAGCAGAATTTATTCAAGACTTGTACCGAGAAGAAGAAATCACTTGCAGTGGCCTTCAACTTGACATTCAGACAATAAATGGATGGTGTTTTATCAAAGTCAATAGTCATTTCCATTCATGTATAGACTAGATATATCCCAATGATCTTGTAGTAAGAGACACTACAGAGTGGGTCACATCTGTGTCATACTGGATATTTTACTGACTATAGACAACAAAACAACTGAATTATATCTCAAACGAGACGACTTTTAGTTTTGGCATTGTCAGATTTCCTTATTTATGCAATAATATTCCGCTATCACATGCATATGGTATTTATTCTCCCAATTGATTCGCTACTCAAGAGAATGCTCTGAGTACACATGTTGATGATGCAGGGATTTCGACAACCACGTTTAAAGACAGTTTTTGGTATATAATGGCCTATTAGTACATATAAGCTGTCATATTTTGCTGGCTTGTTTCATACCAATTGTTAGGCCCTTGTTTTTATTCTAAATTTGAGGACGGGATGTTCCATCAACCTGATGAATACAAAGGACCCACGGCGGAGATGATCGGTACTCAGGGGATGCTTACTCCTCATAGGCACTCGATCCCATATCTGGAATTTCCTGAGGTCCATGCTCTTTTTTTATGAGATTGGTTGCTTTTCATTATCCTTTTCCTTTTTTATTCATGGATGAATTGTTTTCAAACTGTCATTCCACAAAATTCTTTTTACTGGTTTATTTACTAGTAATTAGCTCCTAGGGGTTTTCAATCCTTTGAAAAAAGAAGGATAACTCTTATTTAGATGAAATAAAATAGTGTATCACCAACATCCCCCCTCCCGCTTTATGAGTCATAATACAAAGTGTCATTGATATTTTTTTTTTTATTTCAACAAAACATTAATGCGCGTGAAATTTTTCAGTTAAATTTTTTTTCAAGTTGTTTATTTCATTTCACTTTGTTAACATACTAAACACAATCTAAACGAGGAGAGGAGAGGCTGGTGATATGCTATAATTTTATCATATATTTGAAAATCTTTTCCCTTTCTCTTGGAAAGGAAACGGTCAAATTATTTGCATGGGTATAAGGAGCAATTAGCCCTCCTTCAAAATTGTAAATCCATGACCCCTTGTCAAAGTGTTTTGCATCACGGGTCTGTCATCAGATGTATTGTCTTATCAAAAAGTATGCTTTCACATGTAATACACTTTTTCGCATTCACTCCACAAATACTCCGCAAATTGAAGGCTTTTTAGCTCACCTGAGCCAAAGGCTCAAGTGGGCTTTTCTGATCAAAATTTGTCCGTTGTCTGTTGTTGTTGTCGTCGTCGTCGTTGTCGTTGTAAACTTTTCACATTTTCATCTTCTTCTCAAGAACCTCTGGGCCAATTTCAACCAAACTTGCTACAAAGTATCCTTGGGTGAAGGGGATTCAGGTTTGTTCAAATGAAGGGCCACTCCCTTTTCCAAGGGGAGATAATTATGAATTAGAGAAAAATTAATGGCATTTTTTAAAAAATCTTCTTCTCAAGAACCAGTGGGCCAGGAAAGATGAAACTCATGTGGAAGCATCCTCAGGTAGTGTAGATTCAAGTTTGTTCAAATCATGACCCCCGGGGCTAGGGTGGGGCCAAAATGGCCGATCAAAGTTTTACATAGGAGTATATAGGGAAAATCTTCTTCTCAAGTACCAGTGGACCAGGAAAGATGAAACTCATGTGGAATCATCCTCAGGTAGTGTAGATTCAAGTTTGTTCAAATCATGACCCCGGGGCTAGGGTGGGGCCAAAATGGCCGATCAAAGTTTTACATAGGAATATATAGGAAAAATCTATAAAAATCTTCTTCTCAAGAACCATTGAGACAGGAAAGGTGAAACTCATGTGAAATTATCCTCAGGTAGTGTAGATTTAAGTTTGTTCAAATCATGACCCCCGGGGGTAGGGTGGGGCCAAAATGGCCGATCAAAGTTTTACATAGGAATATGTATAGGGAAACCTTTTAAAATCCTTTTTTCAAGTACTTCCACTTCATGTGTAGTGATATTTATATGGAATCATCCTCAGGTAGTGTAGATTCTAGTTTATTCAAAACATGACCCCCCGGGAGGTTAAAATTCAAGCCCCCCCCCCAACTCAGTTCTGATCTAAATGTGCTTTTTCCTAGCAAATTACTCAGGTGAGCGATGTGGCCCCTGGGCCTCTTGTTACGCTTTTTATGCGCCCGGATTGATGGATCCGGGGCGTATATTCATTTGTTTTTGTCCTGTCTGTCTATCTCTCTGTTTGTTTGTTTGTCTGCAAACTGTAACCTTCGCTATAACTTTTGAACCATGAAAGATAGAGACTTCATATTTAAAAACTTTAAAAAAAAAAGGTTTAAAAACTTTTTTGTTCGTTAAATCCTGCGACTTTTGCACACACACCCTCTCACACACACACCCCTTCCACAGAGACAAATTTCACATGTAATTCATATAGAACAGTTCCAGTAAAAAAGAACAAGATGTGTTTGTGAAACACTATGCGCCCGGCGTCAACAAAATTTTTGAAAAACTATTACTAGCATATATGTCACAGTCAAGGTCACAAGGCCATTTACCTTGGTGTCATTTGAAAGAACTTTATTAGTAAAGTATGGATACCAAATATGAAGTCTCTATCTCTTGTGGTTCAAAAGTTATGGCAAAGGTACGAAAAAACAACTATTTTTAACATACAGGTCACAGTCAAGGTCTCAAGGTCATTGACCTTGGTGTCATTTGAATGAGATTATTAAGTGGAGTATGCATACTAAATAGGCAGTCTTTATCTTCTATGGTTTGAAAGTTATGACAAAGGTTCGAAAAAACTATTTTTAGCATACAGGTCACTGTCAATGTCACAAGGTCATTGACCTTGTTGTCATTTGAAAGAGCTTAAGTAGTGAAGTATGCATATCAAATATAAAGTCTCTATCTTTCATGGTTCAAAAGTTATGGCGAAGGTTAAAGTTTGCAGATGAAAAGCTATTTTAAGCATATAGGTCACAGTCAAGGTCACTAGGCCAGTGACCTTGGTGTCATTTGAAAGAGCTTTATTAGTGGTGTATGCATACCAAATATGAAGTCTCTATCTTTCATGGTTCAGAAGTTAAAGCGAAGGTTAAAGTTTGCAGACAAACAAACAGACAGCTAGACAGGCAGGACAAAAACAATATACGCCCCGGATCTATCAATCCGGGCGCATAAAAAGCAGTCGTATTTTTAAATAGATACATGTACCGATATGAATAGAAATGAAGGTCAATCATTGGTAATAAATAAATAATTTTATTCAACACAGTACATAGATGTTACATGTAGAATGGGAAACATTTGTGCCTTTTTCGCAACCCACAATAAATAAATTATTCTCTATGTATATTCAAAATAATTCATCTTCATTTATCTCGACTGCAATGGTGTTCAAATTACAAAATTTACAAAGACACGTCATATTCACATCATAGATGGTCAAAAAGCATACAATTATTTTTTGAAAATATTTGTTAATTTTCAGGAAAACTGACAAGATATGCTTCTAAAAGTGCAACAATTATTGGTCCTGGCAATTCACCATGAAAACACTAAGTATTTCGGCATGCAATTTACAAGGGGTTTGTATTTTATTCTGAAAACGTAAAATCCACATTATATTCCACGCACAATAAATCTACATATTTTATTGAAATCTTTAAATCCAGCCTTGCAATTTTAATGAACTTTGGAATTTGCACTAAAATCAGGAGAGAAGATTTGAAATAAAACTTATGATATTAAAAAATTAAATTAATGTCGTCACATGCAACATATCTCGTAAAATTTGAAATATATCCAAGATGGTAAATTATGTTGGACAGAGCATGTCAGGATGGTCATTTTAATTTCTTTTAAAGGGAGGGTGAAACCAGGGACCGAGATACCAATATGATATATTAAGTATATAGGCCCATAGTGAAACAAACACTTACCCTCCCCCTCTTTAAAAAAACGGTACCCCAGAAATATTAAAGGAAACCAAACACATGCAGGTCTCTTTCAATTAAAAATAATTATTGTTGCCACCGATTCTGTCATGGGTGGAAGATTGAAAGCGCGTACATAAGAATTTAACCCTGAACTTGCTGGGCCTGCTGGAGGTATAACAGGTCAGTTCCGGTAAGGTCACTTCCACCAATTCCGGATCCGCTGCTTCCGGCTCCAGAAATGAAGTAGGCGGCCAGAGCGCCGACGGCGAGAACTCCAAGAGCGTTGTTGGTGGCAGCAGTGGCGGTAGTTGTGGCGGTGGCAGCTAAGAAAGAAAAAACAACAATCAGTTATATATATATATATATACATATATATATAGACAGCAAACTCAAAGTTAACATTCAATATTGCAAGCGTTATAGTTTCTTTTGTTATGCTACTCCAATTTAATTAAAATCAGATGTTAGATCCGCTGGCATACTCGCTACACTAACTTCGATGTTAATGTAGCGAGTATGCGAGCGGATCTAACATCTAATTTTAATTACATTGATGCTACTCAGGAAACCATTTATTGCAATTCCATATAAAAAAATGATTATAAATTAAAACATTGTACTTACTTCCGCAAACAGAACCACTGAACCCGGCGAAGCAGACACATTTTCCAGTGGCGGTAGCACTAGTAAGTGGGGGACCTCCAGCGGTGGCGAAAGTGTCCAGTGCGCAGAATCCGTTAGCTGTTGAGGTACAGGCAGCGACACCACTTGTGGCAAAAGAACAAGATCCGCCTCCGTAGACCTGTGCCATGGAATTCTGCACGCCTGGAGAACAAGAAACATACATCAAACTTGTGTATCATTAACTATCAATGAAGTATAATTACAGTATTAATTAATTAATTGTCTTAAAATAGGGAGCAGTCCTAACATGTATCATGATCGATCGCCTATTGTATCAAAAATTAAAATAGTCTTTCAGCGCAACATTTCCAATGAATTAAAATCTACACTTTGAAACTTAATTTTTTGATAAACATTAAAATGAAAGGGGGCACTGAATATGTTTTCTCTAACTAAAGAAGCATACTTACAGATGACCACCAGGCAAGCGACAACAGCGAGTTGGAATTTCATCGTCGGAGTTTAGGATGTGAGTCTGCATTTACAAAAAAATGAAATACAAATTTTAATCCTTGAATTGTTAATATTCATGAAAACCTGATTTAAAGTAAATGAATTTTTTTCTATACTTTCACAGGTTTTAAAAAGTATTACTCAAGTCAAATACACCAATTAAAAAAAATGTAAAAATCTTTAAATTCAGTCTCAATTTTAATGGAAAATTTATATAATTTTGAGGTTAACTGCGATACACGAAATGAGGGACGTGACCTTACCTTACTGAGAGAATATACTCGACTGACTACGGTTCGGTCCCTCTACCCCTTATATACTTTGTCCAGCGGTGGGATGAAGCCTGTTATGTGATCCGCCGACAGCAATATGCAATATGACTAGAAGTTACGGGTTAAACACATTCACGCGAAGTAATACCCTCGTTCACTGTGTAATGGGAATGAAGTTGGTTGTCTGGGTTCTGATTTTTCCTTGACATGGTCGGATATTCTTGAAAGACTCTTGCACATACTGAAGGCTGTGTTTTAGAAAAGATTCAAATATTTTAATTTTAAATGTTTGATTAACAGGGTTCCGGTAAAAAGGAAATATAAATTCTATAATTAATTCTACCCGTTAAATTCAACATTTGCAATATGTCACAATTCTTTAGATTTATCAAACTTGCATACGAAATAAATTAGCTTTTTGAATTAAATAACTATTTATCTGTGTGTGTTTTTTTATGATAAAAAGTGGACGTCTATATTGTATTTTTCAAGACAGTAAATAAGTTATGTCACTGGAAATTTATTTCTGAAATAAATGCTGCAATTGTATAAAGTATATCTGTGTAAATAATAAAGAAGTCTTTAAATTCTTTCATGTTCGCTAAACCACTAAAAATTCACTTTATTTAATTAAGTGCGTAAATTTATCCGAATATCTTCACAGTCTCTCGATTGACCTGCGGGACAAGTAAAACATATCGAAGCTGACGTAACACAGGCGGTACGGACTTCCCTGATAGCTAGTGCAGCACATGGGGAAGTTCTAACCGAATACATTACGTCAGCATTCACACATATGCATGTAAAGCCATAATCGACATGCTGCATACACAAAAGCGCAGTCAGTTATTTTTTCAGCAAAAAATAAATGGTTGATATTAGTTACAAGGGCACTTCAAGTATTTTATACATACATGTATGTATATCAAATGTACATGGATACCCCCTTACTTATTTGATCCCCAGTCCCATAATATATATATAAGCAGCATGTTTTGCAGTCAGTTTTAACCTTCACCCCTCTCGTAAACAAGGTAAACAATGTAAAACCGAAGTATCATAATGGGCGTTGTATATATTAACTAAAAATAATAAACTTTGCGAAAACCGTGATAAATTTTAATAGCAACAAGCAAAATACTATAAATACCTATGGAGTAGAGTATAAACGATGTAGTTTCAAAAACCATGCAAGCTATTGACAAATAACTTGATGATACAAGGGATATTAACAACCCTCGTTTAGTCATTCCGCTATTTTTAGCTCCATTGGTCGAAGACGATGTGCGGTGTTGCCATGGTTACTAAAAATTTTAAAAAAAATCTTTAAAATATTTTAAACCCTAGTACTCCTACAGTGTTGGTCCGATTTCAATATTACTTGGCACACAAACAGACTTTACTAAGATACATAATTCTGAATATCGGTTTTTGATTTCGATGTGCGGTGTTGCCATGGTTACTAAAAATTAAAAAAAATCTTTAAAATATTTTAAACCCTAGTCCTCCTACAGTTTTGGTCTGATTTCAATATTACTTGGCACACAAATAGACTTTACTAAGATACATAATTCTGAATATCAGTTTTTTATTTCGATGTGTGGTGTTGCCATGGTTACTAAAATAAAAAAAAATCGTTGGAATATATAGGTCTGATTTCAATATTACTTTTCACGTAGGTAGACTATACTAAGATACATACACTGTAATTCTTTATATCGGTTTTTGATTTCGATGAACGTTGTTGTCATGGTTACTAAAACTAGAAATTAATTTTAAATATTTTCAATATTCTACTTCTCCTACAGTTTTGGTCTGATTTCAGTATTACTTGGCACACACGTAGACTATACTAGGATACATAACACATTTTGGCTTTCGATTTCGATGAAAGGTGTTGCCATGATCATTAAAAATAGATATTTCTTTGAAATATTTTAATGCTACTCCTACGGTTTTGGTATGATTACATCCTGCCATGTAAAAGACTAATCCAATGATATTTTTAGCTGATGCAAAGTTCGAATGCTACTTTTCTTAAACCAGTAGAGCTACAATCTCATCAGAGACTTCTGGTAATGATTGATTTAGTGACCTTGTTATCTGACAGATACTATTTATTATTTTTTTTTTTTTTTAATTTTTTACAAAAGTAGAACGGCCATTTTTTTTACATTGTCAACGGATTTCTCCGTATACATATGCATGTACTAGCACTAGCAGCGGTCACCGTCCACAGCGGATCCTCCGTCGTCCGTGATCCCGACTCTGATGTTTCTAGAAGTCCACGTTTGCCTTTTCTCAAAATTTGTATTATTCCAATAGACCCTCTAGGTGATTATTGTTCTTTTCTTATGCTCCCGGATCCGGGCGTATATTGTTTTTGTCCTGTCTGTCTGTTTATCTATTTGTCTGCAAACTTTAACCTTCGCCGTAACTTTTGAACCATTAAAGATTGAGACTTCAGATTTGGTATGCATATTCCACTAATAAAGCTCTTTGAAATGACACCAAACTCAATGACCTTGTGACCTTGACTGTGACCTATATGCTAAAAATAGCTTTCTTGTCTTCAAACTTTAACCTTCGCCATAACTTTTAAAACATGAAAGTTAGAGACTTCATATTTGGTATGCACACTCCACTAATGAATTTCTTTCAAATGACACCAAGGTCAATGTGTGACCCATATGCTAAAAATAGCTTTTTTGAACCTTCACCATAACTTTTGAACCACGATAGATAAAGACTTCATTTTTGATAACTCCACAAATGAAGTTCTTTGAAATGATACAATGTCAATGGCCTTGTGACCTTGACAGTGACCTATATGCTAAAAATAGCTTTTTTCCGAACTTCGTTACCGCCGGTCGCATAGTGTTTCACAAACACATCTTGTTTCTTTTTCATTTCCATCAAAGCATATGAACGAATAAGCCCCCCCCCCCCCCCAAAAAAAAAAAGATGCCCATGGATGGACAAATAAGAAAGTTTAAAAAATATGAAGATTAACCATACGATAAATAATATTTCATTTTTCAGTTGTATGTACTTGTTATTTTATAACAGATTACTATATCAGTATAAGGAATCTCTACAATTTGTCACACTTTCAAAATTATTTTGATATGTACAAGAATATACGCCAGAATGAACAAAAGAAAAAAAAACGTGGTCAAATATTTTTTCCCCCAAAATTATGAACAAACTAAAAGCACATGTTAGAAATAGATAATTATGTTATGAATTCTAGCTATAGTGAGGGCAAAAAATATTGTTAATTTTTGCTATTTTATACAATTTTCATATTTATAAATGATATAGTATTTTTTACCACTACTTAAAGTCCCCCCCCCCTCCCCCTTCCACGAATAGTCTCCTCAATCTCATCGATTTTGCTCAGTTTAAGTTATCACAGCACGTGTGGGGAATTGAACTGCATCATTCTTGATGCAGTGTTTCGACAATCATTTCCTTCTAGCCATAAGTCCTTAATCCACGATAACTTTCACCTTTTGAAAACGTGCAAATTGACTTCCAAGGTGCATGTATCTGAGAATCGATTGGAAGTACCGTGTATTTTAAAAAATGATATTCTTTAGCAGCATGCCAGAGCTCAGAAAGCATAAGAGATTATCAGACATAATGTAGTTGTCATACCAGCGTTGCCCTCTAATAGTCTTGATCAAAAACCATGCAAACAAATATTTAGGGTCAACTAACCAAGTCCGGGCCTCACTCGAAACAAGGTTAATTAAAATTAAACTAAAAAATATTAAAATTTAAAAAATACAAATGTACATAAAAACAATAAATGATTGGAGTAATTCTACCTGAAAAGATCTTTTCTAATTGAAAAGATTAGAAGGCCACTAAAGTCATCATATATTCGCCACTTTTCAAGCGGGGATATAATAAATGTATGAAATTTATTCCTGAAAGCTATATCAAAACACATATTTTACACGTTTCATTGGCCTCAGTATCGGTAAATTGGCATTTTTCATTTCGAAAAAATCTTGCTTGAATCTTGCTTGAATCATGGGTATTCTCAGATACAACTGTGAGATACACCTTTAGGTAAATTACTGAAACAATTTCTAAAACGAGATAAATTATTGACAAACAAGTTGATGAAACAAGAATATCAGCAGTCTCGTTTAAAGTCATCATTTCGTAAGTTCTTTGGTCGATAGAATGACCTTAGCAAATACAATTTGTCATTGAGTCAAATGCTGACATACGTTTTTCATACTAATAGTTAGTCCATTATTTATACACTGAATTAACGACAGATTTTTTACTCCTATTCCCTACCTTTCTTATCTCTCTGCACCCTTTTCTTCCTTTTTTTTTTTACATTGTAGATTTATTTGTTGTTCATCACGTGTATATAAATTTGTTTTTCTTTGTGTTGGAGAGGACATTCTAAGTTGGAAAAACTTGTGTCTGATCCAATTGATTATATCAATAAAATATGTTGAAATTCAAACTTCTGTAATTATCATGACTACAAATGCTATATCGTGATGAAGTTCATTAAAAACATTATTATATGGACAATGTATAATCGACGAAAAAAGAAAATTTGTATGTTTGTGAATTAAATTTGTAGTGAAAATTCCACGGACAAAATTTTAAGATGTCCACATGCCGTCTACGGATATCATCTTTGTCATGACTAAACATAAGCTGTGGAGCATGAAGGTTCTTCGGAGTGAATTTATTAATAAACTTCATCAAATCTGTGAAGATTACGGTATATTCGATTCTATATAGTATCCTATTGCTTCTTAAATGCCAGCAATAGATTCTAATGTGTCTCAGGCAAGAGAGACGCCCAAATTTACGGTCACAGTTAACGGTTACCCACCAAGCAGGAAAAAAATATTGAGTAGAAAATAATATTTAAATAAAAAATGGTGAATTTTTTTCCATTTTGGACGAATTTATTGGTACAAGATTTCAAACAAAAACAATTTAAATGTAAAATTGTGGCAGTAAAGCATTTTCTTTCAATAATAGTGCAGGATTTATATAGCTCATTAATTTAAAATTATATTTTTCTATAAAGTTTTGTCTTCTTGAAGTCAAAACATTCGTAAACCCCAGTCAATACTTAATGTATCCTCATCTATATCATACACATTCATTTGATGTGAATGAATTATAGAAAATCAACTGATAAAGTAAGCAATAAATAATTTATTAACAAGAAACAGTTTTGGGTGCCCTCTAGGATAGATATTATATATCTGATTTTTTCACTGCATATTTGTAATATCTAAAACATTTACAAGTAATGATAAACATGATACACTTTCCTTTGTTTATAAAGAGATTTAACACAATTATCTTAACATGTACAAACTTCAGTAATATATTCGAAATGCGACCGCAATTTTGCACCGATTTTAAAATCATAAGAGACTTTTAATCTGAGAAGAAACGTAATTTTCATCTGAGAAGAGTCGAGGCAGCAACAATGAGAACAGCAAACATGGCGATTTCGTTCTTATTCCTTGATTATCTACAAATTCAGTCGTAGATGGAAAATCGAAGAAAGCCAAGACAACCTACGACAGAGAAAGTTTAACCCTGAACTTGCTGGGCCTGCTGAAGGTATAAAAGGTCAGTTCCGGTAAGGTCACCATTTCCGCCAAATCCGGAACCGCTGCTTCCGGCTCCAGACAGGAAGTAGGCGGCCAGAGCACCGACGGCGAGAACTCCAAGAGCGTTGTTGGTAGCAGCAGTGGTAGTGGTAGATGGAGTTGTGAAAGCTGAAGGAAAAAAAAATAAATAAAAATACATGTTGGGATTTAATGATGTTGCACAAATAGCAAGATTTAGCTACAGAAAATATCCTTTTTTTATCTCTCTGTTGGTATGTCAAGAACTTTAAAAGATTAATACAGTATAACTTATTTCAACTATGCACCTCGCAAGACACGAATGGGTGAATTTATTTGAAAGGTCTGCAAAAAATGTACAATTGCATACCATCGTCAGAAACCAAGGTCGGTCTCCTCCTCTTATGAGCTGGTTTCCGACGATGATTTTTTAACATGTAATGCTAGATCGATAAGCCAGATGAAGCCAGACTGTAGGGATGGTTGAAATGATCTATTCTTTTAATTCTAAGGAGGTTTTAATGACAACAAACTGTACTTACTTCCGCATGTGGAGCCGCTGTACCCGGCGTAACAGATGCACTTTCCGGTGGCAGCCGCAGCTGTCAGGGGAGAACCGGTGGTTGTGAAGGTGTCGAGTGCGCAGAATCCGTTAGATGTGGAGGTACAGGCAGCGACACCACTTGTGGAAAAGTCACATGTACCACCTGCGTAACTTTGAGCCATAGCATTCTGAAGGCCTGGAAATCAAGAATCAGGATTAATACATCTATCATAAATTTGAAAGATTCGTCGTTTTACTGACTTTGATAGGTGATATAAATGTTATATTACTCCTTGCTAAGTACATGTAATCAATTTTAAGTTTTTTAAAAATATTTCGGGGGAGGGAGGTTTGCATGCTCAGAATACCGAATAAATTAAACACTTTTAAAATATTCTGTAAACTGAAATGAAATTCGCAAATTACTTACACAAAGCCATCATACAGGCGATAACTGCGATCTGGAATTTCATCTTCGGTGCTGGAAACTGAGTCTACATGGAAAAAAAGAAAAGAATTTTCATATATACTAGCAAGTATCACTTCAATTTTAGTCATGAATGTTAATTAATAATAATAAAAATGAATTAAACTAATAAAAGTATTAATAAATGTGCATAATTTTACTGTTGTAAAAATATCAATTTCTTATTTTCAGTCACAATTTTAAAAAGGTTTCATAATTCTAATGACACCATCTAGTTGGTCTTGGACTTGATTTTTCGCCTTTTTTATCTTTATAGGAACATGTATTCAAAGTCTACCTTACCTTCGTTAGTAAATTCACTGGACTGGCGATAGTTCGCCTGTTCTCCCTTTTTGTACTGCCGTAGTAGACGGATTATGCGTGTTAGGTAATTTGCCGATAGCTATGCAATTCGGCTGAAAAAGAACTAAAAAACAAATTTTAGCGTGTTCGATTTCGTCACATTATGTTGCTAAATCTAACAGAAGCAATCGCCCTCAGACTTCCTGACTCCGGGGTATCACAATTAACTTCAGAATACCTTGAATAACGTTAAAAAATATATATATCATTTTTCGTTTTGAATTTTCTAATTTTTTTCTTCTTCTCTTGAATTTGTTTCCATTGAAATAAAAGAAAAATTGGTCACATATTCTAGTATATATTATTAATGATATGTGGGTTACCTCTATCAATTTTTCAATTTCAGATGCGATACATTTTTTTTATTATTTTGATGCTATGTCTTTGTAACCAGTGACAAAATAAAAGTGGTATAATTATTTTCAGATTGCTTTGAAATCACGACTCTACTTATATTGCAGATCTTGAAGTCATTTATATATATATACGTAGGTAACACAAATCTTTCAACATTAATTGTAAAACAAACTCGTAGCATCTTTTTAAAGTTTTGACGAGAATAACCTCATTTTTATTTATATAGCAGTGACCAGAAAATACGCCATTCATAGTTTTTCTTTAAAAGAATGGGGTGAAATATTTAAAACCCACTGTATGAGGTGTCTTAAATTTTGTGTTCTAATTCTCGTCCTGATACAAAGGTGTTCAAGTATTAGAGACTATATTATATTGTTCAAGTATTACAGACTATATTATATCGTTCTCTGTTCTCTTACGTAAAAATAAAAAAATATAATAAACATGTAGTTCAAATTACTCCAGGCATCTTTGGTACCGGTAACACCCCCCCCCCTTCCCCCCGTTTTAAATTCGTAATTAAGTTGAGAAAATACAGCATCCTTTATTTAAATGGTACACTACTCACTAAAAATTTGAACCAGAATAAAATGTTTAATAATTTATCTAACAACACAACAAAGAGAATTTTTCCAATGTACTGCAGTTTATAGATTGGTCTTGTACAAAACCATACCAAAATTCGAAGTATTTCCAATAAGAATAAAATTATACAAAGGTAGAAAAATGTCGCTCTGTTTCCCTCTCCCTGTAAATTCTTAAAATAAGATGTAACGAAGGAAAAAGTCAAAGAAAGAAAAAACAAATAAAAAGTATTTCATAAGAATTCTAACCCTAAAGTTTATCTCTACTTTTATCAGTATTATAAACTTATCACTTTAGATGTTTTCAAAATCTTTTAATGTACTAGTATCAAAAAAGGTTTAGAAAAGAACTGGAGACTCTTCGAGATCAGCATATATTCTTTGTAGCATATCTGAGGATTGAAATCACATCTTTTTCGAGTGTACGCGAGAAAAGGGAAGTCTAGAATCTACCATAACATTGCAGATATAACGGGTGCTTAGATTTATGCAGATTTACATGAAACATCAGACGTGCGTTTTTCCCTAAGGCTACCGGCGTAACAATTTTGTTTTAAGAAACCATCCCCTGTATCGGGGTATATTTAAAGGCCATCGAGAGTCAAATCATCAGTCTTTTAGATTCACTGATACAGGTAAGTTGTAAGAAAAAAAATGGTGTAGAAACATAGTCTTGGAAAACATACGGTAGTCTTGGAAAACACACTTTTTTCCTTTTGTGAGAAAAGGGAATATAACATTTGGATTTATTAAACTGAACAAATATTGTCACGTGTATAACTTAGATAATCTTATTTTTGTATTTATAATTTATTATATCGATTTTAATTTCGTTTTTTTTTTAAATATTTGAATGTATACTACTTTTTATCATTTTTTTCATCGTATGTTAATTTCATTGTTGCAACTTAAATTTTAGTTGGGGATCAAAGGAATGTTCCATTTATTTAATAAAAAAAACTGTCGTGAGAATTTTTTAGTTTCCTAGTAAAAAGATTTTTTTCATATATTTTCTTTTCCTTTCACTGATGATCTTTTAATTAATTAAATTATTTTTTTCTTACAGATCAACAACCCACAATGAACTCCCTGGTTGTCGTCGCTGTTTGCGCTTTTGCACTGTGTAAGTATTTCAATCGTTTCACTGGAGAGAGTTTAATGGTTCGAAATCCTCTAAGAGTTTCCCGCCTTGTATGTCACCTTTGTCAAAAGCAAGGCCACGGCTGTTTAACCGCTCATTTTAATGAACAGCCATCATTAATTCAATATTTTTATCTATAAAAAACAAAATATATGAATTCAATATCTAAAATTAGCGAATTGCTATGCTACATCATTCCTTAATTTTTATTTGGAAGGCTCCAATTAAATTTTAAATTAAATTCCATTTTACTAAGAAAAAGAGATTACGAGGGTACATTCCCCAGCTTTCACTAACCGGACTTCCGGATATTTGCTTTATCCGTATATCCAACAGTATTTATAATGTAGTCGTATACTTTTAACCTGACAGGCCTTCACAGCGCCCAGGCTTTAACCTACGGAGGTGGAACATGTTCTTTCGCCACCAGTGGCGTCGCTGCCTGTACGTCCACTGCCGCCGGATTCTGCTCCGTGGACACCGTCGCTGTCGCCAACTCTCCTGTCACCGCCATTACTGTCACTGGAAAATGTATCTGCTACCCCAACTACAGTGGCACTGTGTGCGGAAGTAAGTATTACGCATTTAAATGCGTTTGTTTCCATTTAAAAAAAAAAAACACACACACACGAACAAACAAAAACTGGTACATCTAGATAATGTTAGCTGTAATTAGTTTATTGGCGGGACCATAGCAATGGATTAACAAGATATGTTTGTGAAACGCTATATGCGCCCGGCGGCAAAAAAAGGTTTGAAAAAGCTATTTTTAGCATATAGGTCACAGTCAAGGTCACAAGGTCATTGACCTTGGTGTCGTTTGAAAAAACTCAATTAGTGGAGTATGCATTTTAAATATGAAGTTTCTATCTCTTATGGTTCAAAAGTTATGGCGAAAGTTCGAAAATGTTTTTTTTTGCATATTAGTCAGTCAAGGTCACAAGGACATTGACATCGGTGTCATTTGAAAGAACTTTATTAGTAGAGTATGCATTCCAAATCTAGTGAAGGTTAAAGTTGACAACAGACAGACAAACAGATATACAGCTAAACAGACAAACAGATAAACAGACAGGACAAAAACAATATACGCCCTAGATCTATCGATTCGGGCGCATAAAAATAGCAAAATTTTACCTTATGATATCTTCATCTAAATTTTACACAGAAAACGTGTATATTTGATGCTCATTTCTTATTATTCTATTTATTTACAGCTCAAACCGTAACTTCCACCTCTACCACCACCGCCAGTTCTAACAACGCCCTGGGAGTTCTCGCCCTTGGAGCCCTGGCTGCCGCCGCCCTCTCCGGATTCGGATCTGGAGCCTCCGGCGGACTCGGCGGAAGTGGCGACCTCAGCGGAAGTGATCTGTTATATCTCCAACAGATCCAGGGTTTCCAGGGTTAAGCCAGTTTTGAGTCTTTAGCTGGCTCTTTTGTCCTGTCTCTCTTCAAGCTTGAATAACTTATATTAAGAAATATATATACCGTGGCATATTTTGGTTTTCAGCAGGCATTTCTTGAAGATTTGACAATGCATAAACCAAATTCACATAGTTTTTCAATTACCGGTATATTATTTTGTCGTCTTCAATAAAATTTCAGTGCAATAGAAATGTAGAGAAATATTGAAAGGAAATCAGTATACAGTGACTACTAGTATTTTGTAATTGTTTTATTAATCAGTCACATGCATATTTTAAATAATTATTTAGTAAATTATTATATGGCAAGGCGTTTCACTTTCTCTAATTTTAGCTAAGTTAGCTAAAATCCCAAGTTTTGACTTTTGTTGTCGTCGAGTAAATCGAAAGTTCAAATTATCATTTCTGAAATGTTAACTTATTTACTACTTATTCTCAGAAAATATTCTGGTTCGTTCTGTATGAAGTAAAACGGGAAACAAAAATCAAAATCCCTTGTAAAATTTACCTGCAGTGAACTACATTAATCTCAAAAGATGGCACACTTTTAATTTTGGCAATAAGAGAAACGCGACTGACTTAGATCTATATTGTATATACATGATATAGTTCATGCAAACTACGTTATCCTACAAAACCTTTAGGACTGTTTGTAATGCACCATGAATAAAAAACATAGATTTCAATTTAATTTAACACTTGTCTGCCATTTTTCATAAGGATTAAAGTAAAAGTTCCATGTCAAGACAAAGTCCAAAAGTTCCATGTCAAGACAAAGTCCACGCTTTGATTCCACTCATCTTTCACAACGTCTCATTAGACATTTGCAATGTGGTGAATTTAAGAGTAACAGTCATTACTACTTGTTACAAACTCAGTAGTATACAAAAGTATACATGAGTATGTCGTGAGTATTCCAAAATTTGGACACCCGAAGTTGCCATTCAAGTTAATGCTTATACTTTTTTTGTTCCAAGTCAGAATGGGTTTGTTGTATTTATTACCATCTGTTTGTGTGTAACCTGTTTTACATGTATTAATAAAATTATTTATTGATAGTTACTTTTGGTTAGTTCTTGTTTTTCAAGGAGCGCATTGTAGCGTAATCCTTGAACAGTTGTACATTTGTCTCAGTTTTTCGATTGAAAAATGCTAGCTGTTATTGAAATTGTGAAAATGGCGGGTGGCTACCAAAAAAGGGTACCATTTTGTGTCCGGATAACTCATCTATGACAACATATAAATCATTGTACTTTGAGAACATATTTCAAAATGCGTCAATTTTTGGACAAAGTCAACGCAATTTCGTCTTTGTTTTTTTTTTTTTCAAAGTTCGTTACGAGTGTACATCAACATTTTTTTTTTTACCATGGAAGCACTTAATAAAAAATAAATCAGGACTTTAGTAATAGATAGCATTACTGTATACATGGAAAGTTTCGCCCCCGTTTTATTTTCGCCCTAGTCGCAAGTGGGCGAATTTAAAACGGGGCGAATTCAAGGAACATATTATAAATTCTTATACAGAACTGTGACTGGGCGAATTTAAAATGGGGCAAAGTTGTTAGCAAGTGTAAACGGGCGAAAATAACGCGGAGCTTAAATGTTTTCTTTTTTTTCTTTCAAATAGTAATGAATCGCTGAGAACGAGAAGACAGGTAGAAGGGCCATCAGACCATTTATCTATTTTTCCTACCCAAATATATTTATCAATTCTTTCTCTCAATAAATATAAGTTATTACCTAAAACAAGCTTAATCAATTTTATGGTATTTTGTGTCAAATAAACGCCCTTTCATTTATCATTCAGAAGTTATCACCGAAGTTGATTTTTTTTTTAAATTTGGTCAGTCGTGAAAGTCATGGTCAAGGGGTCAGAAATTGTAGCATGCTCGGAGATATCTTGTCACGGGAAATGTACATGTCAAATATGAAAGCCCTATCTCTTCTCAGTCAAACGTTATACGGAAAACTCAACATTTTTTGAAAATTAAAGTCAAAATTCAAGGACAGGGTCACAATGTCAAAAATCATAGTGTATTTAGAAAGGTCTTGTCACAAGCAATACACAGCTTTGATATAACAGCCATATATCTTCTCATTTTAAAGTCATGAGCAAGGTTAAAGATGTTGAAAAGCAAATTAATCTTCAAGGTCATGAGGTAAAAAAAATCCTAGTGTATTTAAAAAGGTCTTGTCACAGGTAATATACAAGTTTAATATGAAAGCCGTATCTCTTTTCATTCTAAAGTTATAGCCAATTTTAGGTCTTTAATCTTTTGACAAGTTAGTCAAGCTTCAAGGTCAAGTTCATGGGAGAAAATCGTAAAGAATTTAGAATGGTCTTGTCACAGGTAATACACATTTTTATATGAAAGCCTTATCTCTTTTCATTCAAAAATTATAGCCAAGTTTGTCTTTAATCTGTTAACAAGTTAGTCAAACTTCAAGGTCAAGGGCGAAAATCGTAGTGTATTTAGAATGGTCTTGTCACAGGTAATATGAAAGCCCTATCTCTTCTCTTTCAAAAGTTATGAACAAGTAGGTCAAACTTCAAGGTCAGGGTCATGAGGTTAAAAAAAATCCTAGTGCATTTAGAAAGGTCTAGTCACAGATAATATACATTTTAATATGGAAGCCCTGTCTCTTCTCTTTCAAAAGTTATGAGCAAGTAGGTCAAACTTCAAGGTCAGGGTCATGAGGTAAAAAAAATCCTAGTGTATTTAGAAAGGTTTTGTTACAGGTAATATACATTTTAATTTGAAAGCCCTATCTCTTCTCATTCAAAAGTTATGGCCATTTCAAAGTAATGTTAAATTTTTTAAGTAGGTCAAGGTCTCGGGGTCAAAAACCAGAAGTAAAAAGATCTTTAGAAAGGTTTTGTCACAGGTAATATAAATGTGCAACATGAAAGTCCTATCTCTTCTCATTCAATAAATATGACCACAGTTTAAGTTTTTGTGATGGACGGACAGACTGACAGAAGAATGAGATTTTATGTCCCCTCACTTTAAAGAAAGCGGGGGACAATCAAAGAAAGTAGAGTGTTTCCAGTAAGGTATGTTTCGCCTGCCCTTACCTTCTTTAAATATGTAACTAATTCTATGAATGACCAGCTATTTATTAGCTACTACCATATAGTTAATGGAAAAAAAATAATAAAATCCACTGATAGTAAGACTGCAATTGAATCTGACAATCAGATAGAAATACAAACCCCTTACCCTAACCGATCGAGCCTCTCAAAAATTGTATTTTCAATAATTTCCAGATAAAAAAAGCTCTTAAATATATTTTGAATTATTTTCGAGTGAAATCATGATATTATACAGAGAAGAAAATATTAACTTCAAACCAGAGTCTAAGCAACTTTAAAGCACAATGAGAACTTTTTAAAAGGAAATATACCTTTTATTTTATATAATTAAATGCATGAAGGTGGTGCGTTTGGATGATTTATTTTTGACATGTCTTTCAGTCTGCATTTCCTCTGACCATACTGTCTAGCAATAGTCATTAAATCAATTTATAGAGGTTTGTTTTCTAGATTGTTTAATGTACAATAAGGTAATACAATTTGGAATCTACTTTATATAGTTTCAATAAAGATTCTGACACTTTTAGACAAGAAATACTATTTTTATAAAAAGTACCACACCTATTATACGGAAAACTCTACAAGACTGCAGAATTGTAGCTCTCCAAAAAATATATTGATTTTTTTCAGACCAGCAAGTACAGATCTGCACTGATGTGTCTGTCAGTGGTCAGTAGGAAACAACGTACTATTTCTTCCATTTTGGAGGCTTATCTCTCCAAATTAACAAAGAAGAATAATAAAATGAAACATATGTTTGTTATACATTTTTACTTTTTCTTTCTTGATTTTTTTTTTGGGTGGATTTTTTTTTTAAATACACTGAGTCTGCCTTTTAAATAACACATTTCATTGTCATATAATCTGCTACATATGTATTCCTTGACCTTCAGCCACCTTCATTCAACCATTTTCACTTTCCTTTTTCATGTTATTTAACTGTTCACTGAACACACTTCTCATGCCCAAGTCCTGACTATTTCCTCCTGATTGTCCCGCGATGGAGGAATTTCCTTGCGACATTGACATCACCACAATTTTGGGTGTGGTGGGTGTCCTTGGCACTGCTGTTGGCATTTGACCTTGAGCACTTCCTGACATAACCTTGACAACTGTAGGTGTCCCTGAACTTATAGAGAGGGGTTTATCTGACTGTCCATTGTTGCTTGGTCTGGCCTGTGATGTCATGACTATAAACTTTTGTTGCCCTGGGGTGCTGGGTGTTTTGGGCTGACCTCCCTGGATTACAGAGGGTGTCCCTGGTGTACGGATACCTCCTTGTGGGGTTTTGGGTGTTCCTGGCAGACTGCCAAGTGATGATGATTGCTGGATAACAAACTGGGATCGTGGCTGTAAAAAATGAACTTGATGTAATCATAATAATCAGATTTAAAGGTAGATGCAAAACAAAGAGCAGAAAAGCTTGTAAGACACAGTAAAAAGGATAAAATGGGTAAAACATACTGTAAACGAACTATTGTTCGTGTCATCTTTTATTAGCCATTAGTCAGTTTAAAAACAATCTGCAATGTCAGATTAATTATCGCAACTTAGAAGATATTCTCCACCCATATAAAGCAAATTAAATGGTTCACAGTGATAAATATTCACGATTTGAAACTCGCAGATATTTCTCGCATGCAAATAAAAGTTGATTAACAGTACCCTGTACTTTCTTTTTAGCTACTTTCTCTATCAATTTCAGAATTAAGACATATTTGAAAGAATACAAGTCCATTCTTTCATGACAAAAAAATTTTTGTTTTTTGCCCTCATGCAAAAGAAGTTAGATAACAGTTAAGACATGAGATTTACCGTTGGGATGGTGACCATTGGCCGTGTTCTGTCCTGTGTTTGACTTACCGTTGGGATTGTGACCATTGGCCGTGTTCTGCCCTGTGTTTGACTTACCATTGGGATGGTGACCATTGGCCTTGTTCTGCCCTGTGTTTGACTTACCATTGGGATGGTGACCATTGGCCATGTTCTGCCCTGTGTTTGACTTACCGTTGGGATGTTGACCATTGGCCGTGTTTGACTTACCGTTGGGATGTTGACCATTGGCCGTGTTCTGTCCTGTGTTTGACTTACCATTGGGATGGTGACCATTGGCCGTGTTCTGCCCTGTGTTTGACTTACCATTGGGATGGTGACCATTGGCCTTGTTCTGCCCTGTGTTTGACTTACCATTGGGATGGTGACCATTGGCCTTGTTCTGCCCTGTGTTTGACTTACCATTGGGATGGTGACCATTGGCCTTGTTCTGCCCTGTGTTTGACTTACCATTGGGATGGTGACCATTGGCCGTGTTTTGTCCTTTGTTTGACTTACCGTTGGTACTGTGATCATTGGCCTTGTTCTGTCCTGTGTTTGACTTACCGCTGGGATTGTGATCATTGGCCGTGTTCTGTCCTGTGTTTGACTTACCGTTGGGATTGTGACCATTGGCCTTGTTCTGTCCTGTGTTTTGACTTACCGTTGGGACTGTGATCATTGGCTATGTTCTGTTCTGTGTTTGACTTACAGTTGGGACTGTGATCATTGGCTACGTTCTGTTCTGTGTTTGACTTACAGTTGGGACTGTGATCATTGGCCGTGTTCTGTCCTGTGTTTGACTTACTGTTGGAACTGTGATCATTGGCTACGTTCTGTTCTGTGTTTGACTTACCGTTGGGACTGTGATCATTGGCTATGTTCTGTCCTGTGTTTGACTTATCGTTGGGACTGTGATCATTGGCTATGTTCTGTTCTGTGTTTGACTTACCGTTGGGATTGTGACCATTGGCTATGTTCTGTCCTGTGTTTGACTTACCGTTGGGATTGTGACCATTGTCATTGGCCGTGTTCTGTCCTGTGTTTTGACTTACCGTTGGGACTGTGATCATTGGCCGTGTTCTGTCCTGTGTTTTGACTTACCGTTGGGACTGTGATCATTGGCTATGTTCTGTTCTGTGTTTGACTTACCTTTGGGACTGTGATCATTGGCTATGTTCTGTTCTGTGTTTGACTTACCGCTGGGACTGTGATCATTGGCTATGTTCTGTTCTGTGTTTGACTTACCTTTGGGACTGTGATCATTGGCTATGTTCTGTTCTGTGTTTGACTTACCGCTGGGACTGTGACCATTGGCTATGTTCTGCTCTGTGTTTGACTTACCGTTGGTTGATCATTGGCTATGTTCTGTTCTGTGTTTGACTTACTGTTGGGATTGTGATCATTGGCTATGTTCTGTTCTGTGTTTGACTTACCGCTGGTATTGTGACCATTGGCTATGTTCTGTCCTGTGTTTGACTTACCGTTGGGATTGTGACCATTGGCCGTGTTCTGTCTTGTGTGGACGTCCCTGCCGCCGCCTTGGCCAGCTGATTTCCCTGGTTTCCAGAGGATTTCCTTTCCCTCCCCACAGCTGTGTGGAGCAGGTTCCCCAGGGACCCAAACTCAGAGACATAATCGTCCACAGACGCCCCCGCCCCCTTCAGAGCCTTTAGTACGGGGGACAGGTATTTCTGTCAAACAAAATTACAATAGCCACATAATACAATAGCCCATGTAAGCCCACTTAATGCTAATATTAAGCCCATTTAATGCTCCTAAGAAAAGTTCAATAGTAAATTGTTTGTTACAGAAATAAGAAAGAAAATAATTTTATAAAATTAATATATTGATATTAGTGTTGGCAAATTGGACAATTTTTAGTAACCCGTTACTCCCTTAATCTTCCGATCAAGTACCCGGTTACTCAGATGTTATTCTTTCAGTTACATGTATATCATCCTTTACTCATTGGTAGTAATAATCACAAATATATTATGTATGAACTATATTGATAAACTTAAAGACACATAGGCACGCACTATCTTAAAAGAATTTGATTTTAAATCCGAAGAAAAGTAATATTCAATGTTTCACACTATTTCACAATGACGTTTATAACCTTTAACTTTTTGGCCCCCCCCAGTATATGTCCTTTGTTATTTTTTATACTAGTAATGTGTTTTACAATGTGGTATTTTTACTTTATAATGTTCCTAAGCAAAATTACTTTCATTTATATAATGTTTGAAAATTATGATACATGTAATATTGCATCTGATAATACAAATCTGACTCACAGCCAGTGACTTCTTGATATTTTCTCCTGCTATCTTATCTGCAGCATTGAGGATAGGGCCCTCCAACACACTCTGTACCTTCTCCCCAATGTCCTTCACATGCGGGAGTAAAAAGGACTTGATGACCTACAAAAGAAAACATAAATCTACCAAAATAAACTAATAAACTGAGTTGTGTCTTAAACAACATTCAATTTGATACATAGCCCTTTCTGTAATTGACTGCCCCCTCCCCAAAGAATTTGCAGAGTTATTAAATGTTCAAATATTACACTAACAAAAAGAGACAGTAATCAAAGAAATATATTTCACATTTAGGAAAGGAATTTATTTTTTTTTGTTTTTGCTTGTCAAGAATATTGTGGGTAGGATTCTTTTTGGACTGGGGTTGAACATCCTCCCTCCCCGCTTCCAGGAAAAAATACCTGGATCCATGCCTGCTCTTACCTCAGATCCCATTTCCCCCAGACCAGCTATAGCTCCATACTGAGTAGCCAGGGCTGCCTTCTCACTCTGTATTGCCTGGGTGAATGTTTTAGTGATACGGGCCTGGATATTGTTGGTGCTAGTGCTGAAATTCCTGTACAGCAAATCAATGAAAGTTTTCACTGTCATATTATAGTTTAAAACCCCTTGAATTGTAAATGTAGCAAGAAACTGAATAAAACTAGAACTGTCCAAACGGGACAAAATACCCCCCGCTGGGTTTTTCAGAAGTAAGTTTTTCCATAATAAAGATATGTATCAAACACGAATTATGAAATTTTTATTCCAGTGACCTTGAACTTCCCCAAATAACCTTGGGTCAAGGTCATGACACACCCTTGGGTCATGGGCAATCTTTCAGTGAAATGAGAACCTACCAAGTTTATCCATAAGAAAGATATGCCAGACATGAATTATGAAATTTTTCTTCCAGTGACCTTGAACTTCCCCAAATGACCTTGGGTCAAGGTCATGACACACCATTGGGTCATAGGAAATCTTTGTGTGAAATGAGAACCTACCAAGTTTATTCATAAGGATATGTTATGATATTTTTCTTCCAGTGACCTTGAACTTCCCCAAATGACCTTGGGTCAAGGTCATGACACACCCTTGGGTCATGGGCAATCTTTGTGTGAAATAAAAACCTACCAAGTTTATCCATAAGAAATATATGGACCGGACAGGAATTATGAAAATTTTCTTCCAGTGACCTTGAACTTTCCCAAATGACCTTGGGTCAAGGTCATGACACATCCTAGGGTCATGGGCAATCTTTGTGTGAAATGAGAACCTACCAAGTTTATCCATAAAAGATATGTATCAAACATGATTTTTGAAAATTTTCTTCCAGTGACCTGAACTTTCCCAAATGACCTTGGGTCAAGGTCATGACACACCCTTGGGTCATGGGCAATCTTTGTGTGAAATGAGAACCTACCAAGTTTATCAATAAGAAAGTTATGGACCGGACACGAATTATGAAATTTTTCTTCCAGTGACCTTGAACTTCCCCAAATGACCTTGGGTCAAGGTCATGACACACCCTTAGGTCATGGGCAATCTTAGTGCGGAGTAGTTTCTAATGTCCCTCTGTATATGGACCGGACACGATTGCACAGACAGACGGACAGACAGACAGACGGACGGACGGACAGACGGACGGACAGACAGACGGACAGACGGACAAGGTGATTCCTATATACCCCCCAAACTTCGTTTGCGGGGGGTATAAATAGGAATTTCTCATCATTACATTTTTCTCCTAGATTTTTATATGATGCCATTTTCTACTGGATTTTAATTTTAAGAGGGTTGACTTAACAATACTAATGACTGACATTTTCTCAGTAGATTTATTGAAGTATTCATTCTCTATGTACTCAATTTTTTAAAACTTTTGCTTGATTTATTCCAGAAAAAAATATCAGAGTTTCCTACTTGCAGATTTGTCCCATTAGACGCGCCGCGAAGTCTCGTAGTGCCCAGTGATTATCAACCTCTGGTCTCATACACAACTGTTTACTGACAATACAGGTACACACTGCCGGAATGAACTCATGAAGCTACAAAAGAAGTTTTCCCCAATTTCCAATAGCTGAAAACACCGCATTAAAACTTTTAATTTTTTTAATGATGTGATAAGACAAGAAGAGAATATGAAAACAATTGTCTGTGTTTCAGTTGCATAATGTTCTTGTTTTAATATGTACGAGGGGTGATCAAAAAGTTCGTGATCTATCTCTACATGTATATCTACAAAACCACAATTAAGATTAGAAAAAATTTTGTACACACATAGCCATACATAAGTTCTATAAATAGCATATGCTGAATCCAGTTTGCTCTTTGTTTGTGACGTCACAATGTGAAAATGACATCACTACGTAGGTCACTTGTAACAATCAAAGTACTGAAAGTACTTGAAAGCGCTAAGCATATTGATTAGAAATTCGTCAGAATTATTTTAAGCGATATTTTGACAGTGCGATAGCGCTAAGTCGAGCAAGTTGTCAAAAAGTATGTGAGTCCTATATGTGAACCCTGTTGGGATATGAAATTCAACATTATGCAAACGTAGCGTTTATAATGTGTAAACTTTGCCTTTTTGCTCACAAACTGAATAAAAGTGCGAAGCACTTTTATGTAAAGTTTGTGAGACAAAGGACTTTTACACATCGATAAATTTAAAAAAGAACGTTTAATTCTTATAATTCCAATTACGATTTTTTTAAATTATTAAAATTATTTCCCTTTGAGGCCGCCATACAATCCGTTATTTTGCACGGCGTAGGAATACTTTAATGCCACCGATGCCACAAAGAAACGTGTACAAGATGAATATCGATAAAATCCAACTTAAATTGTCAAAACAATCAAGAAATAAACTTATAAAAATTCATTGAATATTGTTTAAGTCAACAAATATCGTAAATACGCGTATTCTCCAGAATAATTCGTCCTTGACCATGGCCATGTTGACGTCATGACGAAAGTTGAAGACCGACGACGTCCTCGATTTGCTCTGTTTCGTTCAAAGATTTAGGGAAAATATGGGATCTGTAGGATGTAATCATATGAATTTGATGCCAGAAAGGCAAGAGTATGAGGTACGTTTCTTTTCCCTATCACAACGATACCAACTGAGCTGATATGGAACGTCGAGAAAATGACAGCATGATCAGCGATTTTTTAAAATTCACACTCGTGATGCGACAGTGACATAAACATAATATTCCCGTCTGTCAGTCCTGTTTATTTCCTTTTCATTTATTCATTCGATCATTCATTCATTTTTTATTTCAAGTTTCTTGTAGCTAAAACGGACTAGAAGTATCTGTTTTCATTGTTTTTACAACAGTCAAGAAAGTAGTTCTGATTGAAAGAATTTATCGATGTGTAAAAATTTTCTGGAACGTGTTCTCCTCCAATCAAAACACAGGAAATCATAAAATGAAGATTGGAATTATTGTCTCATGCCTTTTTTTTAAGCATTATACATTATCAAAAGATCAATCAATTTCACTTAAAGTACTGTACACGAAATTGCAAGAAAATATGTTTGCGTGTAAAGTTATTTTCTTTCCCCATCGCCTTGTAGGAATTTATAAGAGGTCGTATTTGCGTATGAATTGCAAATTATTGGAAGGGAGATGTTTTCCGATGAAATTTAAACTCTTAATGTACATGTAGCTATACTTTTGCTGGAAAATGTATACACTGTATTTAAAAAAAATGTGAACACTTGAAATTGTCGCTAAAATTCCTCTCATTTACGCGCAACACTGAAAAATAAAATCTTCTTGTGATCATATTCATTAACAAATTCATTCTGCGTTTACAAGTTTTTCAAATTGAAGATTGGCATCATGTTTGTAACAACGTCATATGACAACACTCTATGTAAATGAAATGAACATCCGTAGAATTAACGCCCTTTATGTGTGATATGTGAACATACATTTTAGTATAAATATATTATATTTATCTTTTGACAAGTATATGATTTATAGCATACATGTATTTGCAGTAACATTTGTGTTGATATACAATATGTGTCACTCATTAGTAAATGATACGTTTTTGTAATAATTTGTTTTTACACTTTTCTTCTTTGGATTAAAAATACGTCATTAAACCCCCAAAAGTACTTTTGACTATTGTTGAAATAATTTAAAATGCTTCAATATTTTTTGCGGACGCTTATTGCTTTTCACCATTCTTTACTTGTGTATCTATGATCTTCACTACCACGCAAAACATGTTGAGAGGTAAACATATCTACTGCATTGTTGAGCTAGTTAAAAAGGAATACTGAAAATAATTGCTCATAATATTTCTGCTATTTCAATAATTAATAATTCAAGAGTCCAAGAAAGAAAACATATTTCTGTCCATATTGCTATGAACATTAATTAAGGTTTTAGCATTTTTCGCCATATCCTGCACACTGCACGCACAATTTTAGAGCACAATACATGTATTCCAAGGAATAAGTTCTACTACTTGAGTGAATTCGTTGAAAACACATCCACCACATGCTCTACATGTCTGTACAGCCACAAACTGCCCTTCCTTTCGAATTATGTACAACACAAGTATAGACATTATAAAATACCGTCCTATTGAATGCATTCCAGTCTGTTACTAATTGATACTTATATGCAAAAATCACACTGATAAATCTCAGCATGGTGCAAGATGTTAATAGAAAGGCTTGTTTTAGTTACATTGCCTGAAATAATTGTCTAGAAGAAAAAAATAATTATAGTTTATATGGATATATAGAACGTACCATATTATGTAAGTAGTAAATTGTAAATAAATTTTATGTGATTTCTTTTGCTGAATAACTCACTTTTAGTTTCAGATTTAAAAACTTAAAATCAAAATCCCATCTGAGTTTTAAATCATGTACCGGGTACGTATTGAATATTCAATCACTATATTGCATGTACATGATAAATAATATGTACTGTTTTTTAAATTAAGTATTTGTGCCATAGAGGCAGCATTTGTTACAACGTGGTACCAAATTAATGAGTGCCGACATAGTTAAATGAACATGATAAGAATGCTCTTATCTACTAACTGTGGAACATCCTTAATTAAACCTTATTTGCCTTCTATTATTAGAAATGCACGTAACGCAGCATTACACTAAAATACATTTCCAGTTGCATATTTTTAGAATGACAAGTTTTGATCCAGAACGGAAGTCAGATGTGCACAGAAAGCGCTTTGCGCTGCGCTTATTAAAAAAGTGACAGTTAAAATGAAAAATTTATGGTATACCTTCAAAAATCCTTTGCAGTAGCGTATAATAATTTGTACCCAGTTTATTAAGACAAAGGACTTCCTATAAATTTAAATAATGATTGGACTGATCGTTTTAGTGAAGGACGGCAGATGGTTAAAAATGATATTTGTTATGTTGCCCAGTGAAAGCAAGTTTTAAAAGACCTGTTTTTAATTAAGCAATTTGCTATCAAAGACCTCCACTTTTCACTTTGCCAAATAGTTGAATATCTTAACAATAAAATAATTATTAAATATCTAGGATATCGTTTACTTTAGATTTTAAACATATTAGATATGATAAAAGTAGGCACTCATTCTCTATTCACCTTAAATAAAGAGACAGAAGATTTGGGTTTTGATGGTCGTCATGCTTATTTTTGGAAAGGATATTCTTATCCACCCATTCTTTTGCCGAGATTTGATCATTTCTAACAAATAAGCTGTCTCTGTAATAAAAATCAACTTACAAGGAAAGAAATATAAAAGGCAGAAAAAACTTTCAGCTTTTGTGACAGAACACTACGGAGAGGGTCACGTGACAGCCTACATCATGTGATTCGCGCATGAGCAGAACAGTGGCAGATATGCATTAAAGTCAGAGAGGGCTACTCACCAAACGAAGTTGAGGAACATGTGTTTTTACTCTGTTTCCTTGATTATGTCGCCCCGAACGGTCGGGGACGACATATAATGGCATGTTGTGTTTATCCAGGCTGTTTCTTGATTTTGCTAGGGAAAATCTGCTAAATTTTCCCCAAAGGACGATCACTGGTTGTAGTTGTGCAGTGAGGTCATTCAGTTTCTATGTCTACCGTTGCCATGGAAACCTGTAAAAAGCGACGAATTTCCTTCTGTTTCTCTCTGGTCCCTTAAACGTTCGTCATGAAACTCTTTTTATTTTAATGATTAGTATCTGTAGTTGTGCGCTTTGCATTTAAAATTTTCAAATAATCGATTATTGCCATGGAAACCAGGGGAATGTTAAAATTCTTTAATTTCGATTTTCTCAATAACTACTCAAGCAATCGTTTTGAAACTTTCAATGTTAATTCCTTGCAATGTGTCAACATGATTTCTACTTTTAAAATAATTGTAATGAGTCGCTAACAGTTGCCATCAAAACGAAACAGAAAAAAAGGTTAAGATGTACACATGTGTTTTCCAAGGTCTAGGTCAAAGGGTCAAAGTTCTTCGTGTCCAATAAAAGTTCATTTCACAAGGATTGCATATTTGAAATACGAAAGCCCTAGCCCTTACCGTTCAAACATTAGGTACTATGTTCAAGACGACCCCCCCCCCCCCCCCTTTTGAAGCGCACTGCCAGGTAGAATACACAGATATAACATATACACCTTACAAGTAACGTTTTAAAAGTTTCATTCATAAAATTCAGTTCTCCTGATGTAATTTGATAGTTTGCCAACATCCATTCTTCTTCTGTCTTGTCTCAGATTTTTAGATTTTATAATTAGTTTATTTTATCTATATAAAAAATAACGATTGTCAGCTGCATTTATTAGCATTTCGCTTTTTTTTTTGTACATGCATATCTATTACTTGTATAGTATTAATTTCATTAGATAGTGCAAGTATAAAATAGAAAAATTGGTACGTTATTTCCATACTTTTTATTCATTCATAAATCCTTGGATCCACGCCTACAGGTGCGCAAAGCCTTGATCACTACTGTAAACAAAACATTCATATCGCCGAAAATGTTCATGATTCCGCTAAACTGAGAAAGTTTACACATGATTTATCATCTCATAAGAAACATCAGCCCTGTGCAATGCAGAAATGCTGGAATTGAAGGTGTCATGTCAGATTCGTTTTCCGGCAGAACCTCTGAAAATGAAAGTGAAAGTAAGGAAATTTCAGAGTTCTCACTGGCGCTATTATACACAAAATAATTCGGCTGATATATAAAAATTACATTTGCCAAGTTTTTTTGGTAGGAAAGATACTGCCAATTAACAAGTACAAGGCTCATTTAAGTACATCAGCTCAATTTCTTTTATGCAAGTCTGCAAATTTAGGAACTTGTAATTTTTTCCTGTACTACTTTCTTCTCCTACCGATTCTAAAAATAATTAGTGGGATGTACCCAATTAAGGTCTTCCGTTTCCAACAAAAAGGACTTATACGACTCGATGGTTGTCCAAGCTTAGCTAATGGACCCTTGTTTTAGTGATGATAAAAATGAAAGTTTTGTCCAACGGGGCGACATATGCTATTGCTTGCAATAGCAGACTTTTTATTTTTCTTCTTGAAAATTTTGTCACAATGATCTTTAAAGTACACATCCGATTAAGGGGAAACCTTTTTAGGATAAGTAGGCATGTTATGTAGATTTGCGGAACGAAGGTCATATTGCGCGCACGTGCTTGCAAGAGCGCGCACGTGCAACACGTGAAATGACCAATATACTTGAAATTGCCGTAACTTTTACATTTTTTGATGTAATGCTTTGATATTTAGAATATATAGACATATTATAAATGGAGATAAAACGACATTGTCAACATGCCATTTTGCGCGCACGTGCTTGCAAGAGCGCGCACGTGCAACACGTTAAATGACCAATATAATGGATATAGCCGTAACTTTTCTATTTTTTTTATAAAATCTTTTGAAATTTATAATGTAAGGATATATTAGTAGCGTATACAAGATGACATGATCAAAAAAGCAAGATCTCACGCGCATGCACGTGCACTTCGCTCTGATTGGCTGAAACTAAAGTCTCTATATCTTTCTTGTTTTTCGACGAAATCCTATGAAATTTTGAACATAGCCATGCATTAAGATATCCTACAATATGATATATAGCAATTATCATGAAAACACGTGCATGCACGTGTGCTGCAATCTGATTGGCTTAAATTTTAAATAGCTATAACTCCTTTGGGTTTCAACCAAACAGGGTGGAATTTGGAACATACTCGTAGATAGATATAATGAACTTCTACAAGACAGTATGGTCACAATGCACATGCATACACGTGCGTGTACGTTCGCTGTAATCTGATTGGCTGAAACTTTAAACAGCTATATTTCCCTTGGTTTTCAACCAAATAGGGTGGGATTTAGAACATAGATAGATGTAAAAGACTTCTACAAGAAGATATGGTCACCATGCTGATGTATGCACGTGCGTTCACATGAAATGAGATAAATCAAAAATACACTTGAATGAGCGTATTTTTTAATACTTTTGGATTAAAAACTTTAATATTTAGTATATAAAAAATATATAGATTGTGTAGACAAGATGATATGGTCATTACGCACATGCATTCACGTGCGAACGCTTGCAATGCTAAAATTTGAATGAACTTGGCGTTGTTAAAGTCTCAAATGCATAGATTTTGTCCTATTTAATGAAGCTGTTACAGGGAATATGGCACCAAAAGGGAGTTTGGGAGCGTTTGGGGAACATCTGTAACGGTCCCCGTTACAATTAGAACTAGTTTAAAATTAAATCAACACTGAAACCAAATATTGTTTCTTACAATGAAGTTATTCAATTAGTTCGCGAACTTTTTGATCACCCCTCATATAGACATGTACATTTAAATTAGTGTGTTTGTGTGACTTATTCATATACAAATACATGTATTTATTGTACAGTACTTACACACATAAAGTACTTACATATTTTTCAAGATAGAGTGTCTGGTTGTCCATGATAGATTTTACCATCCTCATTAGATAAATAAGCAGGGCCAAATTGTTCTGTACTACATTTATTTTAACCTGAAAATGACAAATGGAAATATTTTCAGAAAACCAGAAGTCTCTGTCGAGACTGAAGCTCTACTGGTTTGAACTTATAGCAAAGGAAGAGAAAGTACTTAAGCAGCTGGGATTTGAAACTTTATAAACAGCATTAAATAGAATAATGATCGTTGATAAAGTCTCTTTATGTTCTTAGTGTAGTCTACTTGTGTGCCAAGTTATACTGAAATCAGACCAAAACTGTAGGAGGAGTAGCATTTTGAAACAATTTTACAGACATTTCTATTTTCAGTAACCACGGCAACACCGTTCATCAAAATTAAAATTCGATATACAGAATTATGTATCTTAGTGTATTCTACTTGTGTGCCAAGTTATATTGAAATCAGACCAAAACTGTAGGAGGAGTAGCATTTTGAAACAATTTTACAGATATTTCTATTTTTAGTAACCACGACAACACCATTCGTCGAAATGAAATCAAAAACCGATTTACAGAATTATGTATCTTAGTGTATTCAACTTGTTTGCCAAGTTATACTGAAATCAGACCAAAACTGTAGGAGGAGTAGCATTTTGAAAGAATTTCACACCTATTTTTAGTAACCACGGCAACACTGTTCATCGAAATCAAAAACCGATGCACAGAATTATGTATCTTAGTGTAGTCTACTTGTGTGCCAAGTTACACTGAAATCAGACCAAAACTGTAGGAGGAGTAGCATTTTGAAATAATTTTACAGAAATTTCTATTTTTAGTAACCACGGCAACACCGTTCATCGAATAAAAACCGATACACAGAATTATGTAACTTAGTGTATTCTACTTGTGTGCCAAGTTATACTGAAATCAGAGCAAAACTGTAGGAGGAGTAGCATTTTGAATGAATTTCACAGAAATTTCTATTTTTAGTAACCACGGCAACACCGTTCATCGTCAAAAACCAATACACAGAATTATGTATCTTAGTGTATTCTACTTGTTTGCCAACTTATACTGAAATCAGATCAAAACTGTAGGAGGAGTAGCATTTTGAAAGAATTTCACAGAAATTTCTATTTTTAGTAACCACGGCAACGCCGTATCGAAATCAAAAACTGATACACAGAATTATGTATCTTGTGTGTCTACTTGTGTGCCAAGTTATATTGAAATCACCAAAACTGTAGGAGGATAATTTTGAAAGAATTTCACAGAAATTTCTATTTTTAGTAACCACGGCAACACCGTTCATCGAAATCAAAAACCGATATACAGAATTATGTATCTTAGTGTAGTCTACTTGTGTGCCAAGTTATATTGAAATTAGACCAAAACTGTAGGAGGAGTCTATATTTCTGAAAAATTGTTTACAGACAGACGGACAGACAGACATGCTTACTGTGTAAGCTCTTCTGGTCTCTGACTAAAAGACAAAAAAATCACATCCTGTAAAAAGTAAACATTTTTGCAATGTTTGGATCATAATCTAGGATAGCTAGAATTTGATGCAGTTTTAAGGTGCATTTCGTAAACATACTGATTTACATGTAATTTTAGAGCTAGAACTTTTTGTAATTCAACCCCTTTAAGGACGTTCGATCCTGAGATTTTGAGCATATTTTGGTCAGGTCCTTTATTTATAAAATTCTGCATCATTTTTAAGTTCTAACGTTAAATCTGAATTCTACAGTGCAAATTTAACTATATTCAATGAAAAAACCGCGATTAAATTCCCTTCAAGTAGAATTAATATAAGCTAGGGACTATATTTTGTGGCGGAAGGTTTTTTAGACGAAAATGATCAGTTTTTCCATTTTGAACTATAAAGTATTGTTAGTTTTGGATTCCTCTTTTCCCATCCTGGTTGCACACAAAGCTGTTTTTTGCAGTGAAATGTGTTATTCTGGTTCTGAAATATCTATTAAATTATTTCTTATGAATTCTATCAACAAAGTGTGACAAATATAGTAAATACATTCTGAAAATCCAGGGGAAAATTGAGCCAAATTTAACGTAAAATTGACACTTTTTTAGTAATATTTTTACATCATATACCCCATGACTTTTGATGTTCTTTTTTATTCAAGATAAATTTGACCTATTTGCTTAAAATCAGAAAAAGTTTAAGACATTAAAATAATTTTCTTGCTTATTTAAATTTCAACGCCAAAAAAAATCATATTTTATTAGTGCAGAAAGGTCAAATAATTGATTATGCGAAGCAATTTGAAACTTTTTCTTAGTCACAATTTTTAAGTGTCTTTTTTTAAACAAACTTAGAGTTCATTTTGTTTCATGCTTTAATTGGATAAAAATATTGAAGGGAAAACGTCAAAAATGTAATTTTTAATTAAGACACAAATTTCAGTGCAGAAAGGTCATATTAAATGTATTGTAGCGCCAAAAGAAGCGTATTGACCCCCATTTTTTTTATTTGAATTTTAATTAAGCTATGAATGCAGAAAGTAAAAATATACTTGGCAAAAAAAGTTTAAGACTTTAAATATCAGGATCGAACATCGTTAAGATAACAAATTAATTCTGAATACATTTTTTTTAATTCATCCCATCCACAAAAATCCACAAAAATTGGACAGCCATAGAAAACACCTGTGATGAACTTTTAGACCATATTACTTTCCAATTCTTACCCCTTCTGATATAAAAGTACTGAATCTGGGCAGCATCTGATGCAGACCAGGGTCACTAGCCAAACTCTGCAGTGCTTCCTGTCAATAACAAATTGTATGTCTCTGTTTCGCTATTTTCATGAATATACAACTGGATTAGAAGACATAGCACTACAGCTGAATATCAGCTTTCGATGAATTAAAATTTGGTTTATAAGTGGTATATTTTTACTGATACAATTGAATTTTTTTTTTTTTGAAGAAATTCAGCTGTGCATACAGCTATAAATACAGTTAAAAGAAAATGGTAATAAATGCCTGTATTGAAGTCAATGGATTTTTTTCTTATTTTTGCTCTTTTGGTGTTGTAAATAAGCAATTTTAACTGTCTCTTGCTTTTCAGGTTTAATTGTTATATTTTTCTTAGTCTGAGAGTCGTACCGATCTCCTGGCTTCATCTGGTCCTACACAGGCCTCTGTTATCTCCTTATAGTACAGCTGCTGTTCCTGTGGTCATTGGAAAAATTTGAAGAGCATTTCAGTACATTGAAAAGTAACAATAAAAATATTTTCACTTGGAAAAAAAAAGCACTATAAACTCTTAAATGTTTTCATACTACACTGACTCAAAGGTCATCTGACTCTGCCCAACAAAACTCACCACAGAGAGTTCGTGTGTAGACAGGTCCTTGACCTTGGCGAGGTCAGTAATGGCTTTGTGTTTGTGCTTGATTTTGCTAGGTTCTGCTACAGGAGGCACTTTCTGTTGTTTGTCGATCACTTTCTTTATCGTTGTGTCCAGAATTTCCTTCTGTTGTTGGTCCTTGGAGGCCGGGGGAGGATTTTCTGCAGTGGAGGGCTGGATTCCATCAATACAGAGCCAGTGGGCTGGGGAATAAGAAAATCCTTTTTATTGCATTTTAAATTTTGTGATCCATATATCATCCCATTAACTCTCCCACCCACCCTCTCCCCTAAAAATTACTCATTACTGAAATAAGATTCCTCATTCTAAGTAATGAAACAAAGGAAGATGATAATTAACTTGATATTTAAAGTTGAATTCTACATTTGCTGCACATTAATGAATTTTCAAATAAATAAAAAAGGTTTGCCAGATTTTACTTGGTTAACGAACAAACTCAAACCTTTTAAGGAAATATCCACAGGTATTTTAGGCAATGTTGAATTCACGACGTCCTGTAGATCAAATTCTTTTTCTTCAATGAAATGTAGTTCTCTCCCGCCACCACTGGCAAACCGGAAAGGAATACTGTCCCCGGCCTCAAATCCATAGAGAGGCTTAAATTAGAACCCGCAAGTGTCATTAAACTCAAATAAATCAGGTTACTTACATATGGTCATTGATGTGCACTCATGAATGTCTCAGTTGACTCTGCTGTTCCATGGTTTTTTAAAAATATATATATATATAATTTTGACATTAATTCCTATTAAGCAAATTGAAACATAATTACTGCACCTCAATGTTTTCAGCTCTCATTGCATGATCTATGTCAGCTGTGGATAATTTAAGTCTTTTACCATGATGCATAAACTTCACAGCTTCCTGTACAAAGAAATAACCAAGCATGAAACATACATTTAAGTCTTGAAAAGTCACAATGTTTTTAAAAATTTGATTTCTAAAATGCTGAATACAATGTCCACTTACAGTGCTATCAACATGTATAAGGTAAACATGCAATGCAGTTGGCCTATAAATAAATCTGGCATGGAAACTAAACAATTTAGAAAAATTATATTGTTTTATCACGTTTATGGAGTATAAATGAAACCTGAATAATCTGTTTGAGTCTGTAGCTGCTGTCTTCAGCCAGAACACTCGCTGCGTCATCAGGTATTCCACTGATTCCCACTGATTCAGCAATGACTTTTATAGACTCTCCTGACAGCTGACTGCCAATCTTTTGTTCCTTGTGCTCCTTTTCTGCCATTTCAATGACCTTTCTTTTCTGGCATTACAATATCTTCTACCGGGTACATTGTTACTGTTTGAATTTATTGGTCTCCTAAAAATTAAAATCAGGTGGTAAATAAATTAACTGTAGCAGATGTTTCAAGTGATAAGATATTCACAAGTTTTACACACTTCTTGAAATATCTTTATATCACTCATTAATATTTTTTGGTCTTTTGCTTTGACAAAGATAAGATCTATCTATGATAAAAGTTTTAATTCTTTTGCTAAAACAGGTCTTAGCAGAGTTCCTTGATTAGCTGTATAGTTTGAAATATCTATATACTTTTCTTATCCATTCAAAAAAAAAAAAAGAGAATTTTTTTAACTTAGTTTTTCACTTATAATAAATATGGTTTATATAAGTAGGCAAAGAGATTTGACTACTCATACCCTGTTGACCAGTACTGGTCTGCAATATAATTTCATTGAAGAAAATGTCACAGTTTAATTGCTTTATATAGCCCCTAAATTTAAAGAACTTTGAGTGGAGAGGCTATGAACAGATGGAGGAGATGCAGTTTTTTAAACATTATTTGCGCAATGTCTTATAAAGCTTGAATTATAGCATTAGTTAGCATTTAAAATAAGTTTATTTATCCATTTCATCTCTTTTTTCCTTCAATTTTTTTCAATATTTACAAAAGTTTGCATCTTAGTGGAGTTTTAGTATTCAATCTTGAACTGCTTTGAAAATAATGCATGTAAAGTACACACTGTCACTGTCAAATTGGATCTCCTTCAGAATCTATTCAGATTCTGATAACCAATATAAAAACATTGAAATTTTGAAACTATCATTGGATGTAAGCTTATTAACATGCAAGAAGAAATGCATATTTCAAGACATAAAGATAGATAAAAAGATTGTGCCAAAAAGTTTAAATGTTTTTCCCCACCTACTGTAGGCTGGTTCCATGTTCGTTCACCCTAAAAATTGTTCGCCCGATTTCCCGTTCGCCCAATATTTTTTTCGCCCAGAGTCCGCTCGCCCTAAACTTGTTCGCACAGGGTCCGTTCGCCGTAATTTAATCTAGAATAAAATCTGATGAATTCTATCCTAATTTTTTGGTACATTCAAAATAAAACAGACCGTCACTGTGTCCGTCAGACCATATGGTCACAACTGTTTTAGTATCAGCGGTCAAACCTATTAACGTCTCAGTCCTTTATAAATTGTTTTCAAAACATTGCGCAATTTGTAAAAATAACACGGATGTACCCCCCTAATTAACATTGATATTAATCATCTAATTAACTATAGTGCAAACACTTATTCATTCAAAAACAATCAAATCAAAAATTAATTTAGACTAAATAAACATTGCTCTTCGTATCAGAATTTTAGAAAAAAAATCCAAGTTCGGAAGGGAAATAAATAGAAAAAATTATATACTCGTATGTTAATTTTTAATTTATATATATACAAGTATATATTTCAGTATAGTGAACAATATCTTTTCAATTCTATACTTAACATTGTGTATATGTAGGCTACAGTGAAAACGGCAAACCCTGGACTGACTGGAGACACTGGAGTGATTTTGCCCAAACCGTATGATTTAGAAAGTGCATGTGTGTCTGTTATTAATTCTTTCACATGAATATAAAACAGTTATACAACTTACACACGTAAGCTTAAGAAATCATACCTGAATAAATCAATAATTGATTTCCTCGATGGCTCGATTTCTATTTTTCTTGCTTGCTGATAGACTCGGAAATGCTTATGTGTAACTAAAAGACAAAACCGGATCATGTAACTTAATCAACACTTTATTTTATCAGTTTATGTTTTAATGTTTTAAAAATTGTAATTTTAAGGCTTTGTGTATTTTTTATTTACGTTTCTTCTATGTGATATTATTCATATCAAATTATTTAACAGAAAATGTTTATTTATTTCCGGAATTTAAAGAAAAACAAGGGGAGATAATGCGAGATGTTTTGATCGTCTGCAGGCCAGAGAAATGAACATCAACATCATCTGAAAAAAAGATGAACAATTTAAAATCTTTTTCTACTGGACACTAGGTAAATTATAGGTGGCCTGAACTTTTATGTATTTTTTTTAAAAATTTAATGATTGTAATGTTTTTTTTTTTTATTAAATTCGTTTGGTTCATTGGTTTCCAAACCAATGAAAGGGGAAAGGGTGGGAGTGGGTGGGTATGATAGTAATATCCTTTTAAAGGAGATCAATTTATTAATTTATATATTTTCAAATTTATATGGAATTATTTTATTTCCAAAATCTGAAATGAAAAATTTAAAGTCAACATTATAGCCTATGGTATTTTATTTACGTTTTTATTAATTTAAAACTCTCGAAAGTTGTTTTCTTTTCTTTCGCACAATACTAAATTATATAATTGTTTTTTTTTTCATGCCACCAAACGTTTCAAAGATGGAAAAAAGTTGTAAAACATTAATAATTTTTTTAAATTCTGGGCCTACTTTTCAAATGAGTATACATGTATGATGGAACTCAATATTTGTGCTCATTTTTTTTGACGGCCTAGAGATTTTGTGAGCAAGCTAGAATTTGACGTCAAGTCAAATATTAAACAGCCAAAAGAAAAGGTAAATATAATACAATATATTGCTGTTTTTGAGGTCAGTACGATGATTTAGTCACCTGGACTGAGAAGTACAATATTTACTTGATAACAAATGAATTAAAAAATAATAATAATGGTTTCATTGAGATTAAAAACGTTCTGAATTGGTCCATTTTTTGTCAGTCAGAGAAAAAACTTTAAAAAAAAAGATGCATGTCTTATTTTTAGTTCACCTAAACTAAAAGATCAAGTGTGCTTTTCTGATCACCCGTTGTCCGTCGTCTGACTCGTCCTTCCATTTGTAAACTTTTCAGATTTTGAATTTCAACTTCTTCTCAAGAGCCACAGGGCCAATTTTAACCAAACTTGGTACAAAGCATCTTTGGGTAAACTAAAGGGAAGTTAAACTGAAGGACCAACGCCCCGTACAAAGGGATATAATTAAGAAAAGACAAAAATAGGGTGGTTCATTAAAAAATCTTTTCTAAAACCACGGAGAGAGAAAAGCTGAAACTTATATGTTGAAGCATTCTGGGATAGTGTAGATTCGAAAGTGTTTCAATCACGATCCCAGAGATAGGGCGGGGTCAAGTAGGGAACCGAAGTTTCACATAGAAATATATTTAAAAAATATTTTAAAATCTTCTTCTCAAGAACCACTGGGCCAGAAAAGATCAAACTTTTGTGGAAGCATCCTGCGGTAGTTTAAATTGTTAAAATCATGATCCCCGGGGTAGGGCGGGGCCACAAAAGAAAAGCTTGGCCAAAGTTACTCATGTGAGTGAGGTGGCCCATGGACCTCTTGTTCATACTTGTAAGAAGTAATTTGTGATACTAGTACTAAAAAGTTCTAAGAACAAGGACAGTCTGATTTAAATATAAGGTCATAATTATATACAGTGGTGCAAAGTGCACTTCCATTTTTAGGTTACTAAATAAAATGCAGTTTTATGCCCCAAAACAGTTTAGCATCATCATACCATAATCAAGTTATTGGAGTTGAAGAAAATGATAGCTGTTCTGTACCCGCGGCTCCACGATGTGACTTCCTGCATTCAACTCAACTAGACCCATTTCTGGATTTTCAACCTTCGCAGATTTTTCGGAGTTCTCAGTATGGAAATTCAACGCAGAGCAAACGCCAACAAATGGAGGAAAACATGTATGTAGAATAATTCATGAATATGCATAGTTCTTCAGTTGAAGTTGAATTGAAACCCACCTCTTTAATAAAAATATATTTCTAAACTTCGAAAGTTCACCGCAATTTATAATATCTCCCGTTGAATAAAGTTACCTATCGTCAATGTGCACGTGCACCACCTATTTTTCTTTCAATCACACCATCTCGGGTCTTTCCGTCGGAGGTCGGATAAACAACGCTAGTCGGAAAGGCCCATGAAGTTGCGATTGATTTTTCCTTATTTGGGATTTCCGCTGGCAAAATATTCGCTTTGCCATTTTGGGTCATTTGGGTAGCCATCCCTTACACCCGCTGAATTCAATCAAAATATTTTACAGAACCTTTATTACACCTTTCATTAACTTTTCTATCGGAAAGTAGTTGGAATTGCCTGTTATGTATGGAATCCAGATAGGGCCATGTGATTCACTATCGCATCATCGCACCATCGAGATTAAGGTTAATACTGCGATGACGCGATAATGCGATGACAATTAAGCGATGGTGCGATAGTGCGATGACGATGATGCGATGGCGCGACCATGCAATAACAATGTTGCGAAATCACTATGAAGTGATAGTGCGATGACGCGATGGTGCGATAGCGACATGTATGACACGATGGTGCGATGGCGATGGTACAATAACGATGAAACGATATTCACCATTGCTTTATCATCACTCCATCGTTATCGCACTGTCGCATCATCAGATCATCGACGTTTTAGTCGATGCTCGATGGTGCGATGTTAAACTGCATGGGCCTATCCAGATTCCACGACAAAGGCCTGGGGGTATCCATTTTGTCAACACAAACTCTTCCTAAACCTCGGAATGAAATTCCGTGGAAGTTTTACAGAATCTCATTAAATTTTACATAAACTGCTAAACTTTGCCATCATACTAGCTCCTGTTGGATTGGGGGTATCATTTTTTGAGCTCGGTACGGCAATTAGACTTCTGAAATTAGACTTCTGCGAAAAGCGCACTTTTACAGTCAACGGCTTACTTGGACAATGAATTGAAAAACATGAAAAAATATTTATATTGTATAGTGGTTTTAGGTATGGTTTTAAGAGCGCTGACATGATTTACCAGTATACAATCAACAGAAGAGATGGTGGGAGACAGAATTATATACCGGTAACTTAACACACGTTTTCGTAAAAAGTGTTACCTTTCAACCTCATCTGCTGAGGAAATTAGATAAGGAAGTAAAAAAAATATTCCGAAAGAAAATCTTGGCAGGAGTTGGTATATAAGGATGGAAAGGAGGGAGTTAAGAATAGTGTCGGTGCAGTTCCCTTCCTATACAACGTCTTATGTGCTCTGAAACGGTCCATTTCATTTTACCTTTTTAATTGTTCACCTGAATAATTATTTTGCGAAAGATCTCCATTTACATCTATTGTCGTTATGTTATGGTGTAAAAGTAAGCCGTCAACTGTAAAAGTCAGCGCTACTCGCAAAAGTCCAATAGTATACCTTTGTTTAATTTATTATAGTTTTGGTACACCACAAGAAAAGTTACCAAATACTTCACATTTACAACTATCCCAAAGACGACAGCTATTCAAACCACCGATAAAGACATCATCTACTCAACTGGATGGCGGCAATATTGTTTCCTTTCATAAAAATGACAACCAAGGCGACAAATTTCGCGTGCAGCAGATATCTCAGCCTGACAAGGATTTGACTTCTGTTCAGCGAGACAATAATATTCAGATTGTGACTCCATCTGCCATACCTTCGTTGAAGAAAAGTTATTACACTCCTTCTCCACTTGTTTGTAAGTGTTTGTAATTAAAAAAATCAACCAAGACCGTTATGAATCCGAAATTAGCCATCACGGTAGCTCAGTCGGGAGAGCGCTCGCTCCGTGATCGGAAAACAGTGTGTTCGAATCACGGCCCGACTATTCTAAGTTTGTTTGTTTGTGTGTTGTTTAACGTCCCTCTTTTTTCACTCATATGGAGACACCACCACTTACGTTGGAGAGCTGCAAATTTTGTCCTATATTCGGCACACAGGGCCATTGAACAGGGAGGGATTTCTTTCGTGCCAGCACCTACTGCGACACGGGACCTCGATTTATATGTTATTATCTGAAAGACCGATCTCCACGTCCCACAGTGGGATTCGACTAGAGCAGACGCTGACTAGCCTAAGACAATTAAAAATTGGTAGTAAATATTCCTTCACCAAGTGTTCGGCGCTTTGAGCGAAAGTTGCGAGTTCTTCGGATGAGACCTTAAAAAATGAGACTCCGTGTACGATTGGCGTTAGCACGATAAAGAACCCTCACTGCTCAATGGCCTTTTCTCCCTAATAAATAACTTTGAAACCTTTCACCGGTATATGGTTACGTCTGCATATGATAGAATGAAAAAAAAATCGAACTGGACGGGAAACAACATGCAATCAATCAACCAATCCGAAATTTCCACCTACATGTATTTACTTCACTAAAAATATAAGATTGAAAAAAGATGATACCTTATACCAAAGTAAGTCGAAAGTACATGTAACTCGAAAGTGCTTTACAACAATAACTTCATAGAGATAAAGCAGCATATCTTTATTATACCTATCACTGGCGCGTGTTTTGGCTGATTTGTTTTATACCAATAGTTAGGCATTTGTTTTATACTAAATTTAACTACGGAATGTTCTATTTACCGGTACTCTGTGTAACTCTTCAACAAGAGATGCTTACTCTTCGTAGGCATCAGATCCAACCTCTTGAATTTTCGGGGGTCCGTTTGTGCCTTGTTCCAATTGCCGGGTGAGCTAATGTATTTTCCAATGGCCATTTGGAAAGAAACGGGATATAAATGATTTTTTGATATTGAACAGGGATTCCAATTTAGTTAAAACAGTGAGGTATTTTTGGGAGATTATTTTCACTTTATATTATGTGCCCGGAATCAAGTATCTAATTCCACGAAAGAAAATTGTAATGCTGTCAAATACATCATTATTTAAGTTTTGTATGTCTTAAAAAAGTCATCTTCCCAAGTCAAGTCTCGGTAGCCTAGTGGTAGAGCGTTCGCTTCGTGATCGAGACGCCCGGGTTCGATTCTCGTTTGCGGCACCGCGTCATACCTAAGACGTAAACAAAGGTAGTGACTGTTCCTTCGCCAAGCGCTCGGCACTAGAAGTGAAAGTCACGGGTCTTTCGGATATGACCTTAAAATGTAGGTTCTGTGTCACGGTAGGCGTTGGCGTGATAAAGAAACCTCACTGCTCAATGGCCCTGAGTGCCGAGTATAGGTCTTTGAAACCCTTCACCGGCATACAGTGACGTCTCCATATGAGTGAAAAATTCTCGAGAGGGAGTTAAACAATATACAATCAATCAAGAGTTTCTGAACTGCTCCGTTCCACATAAACGTTTATGTGGAGCGGAGATGATCAGAAACTCTTGATTTGGGATGATGTTTATAACATTGTTATAGATAGTTTCGAATTTCTTTTGCAAAACTTTAATGTAACATATGCATTGTGTTTTTTTTCTTCAATATAGTAAACCAGGGAAATGTTGCTGGTGTAAAGCTGAAGTCTGTAGATGAGATAGGTGATGTTAATTTTTTTTTTTACTATTTTGCGTACACTATTCATCATACCTCTGTTCACTCAAACAAAAAGATGATTTTTCTAATTAAAACTTAATGATTCTCGAAATTCAAACAAATTCAGCATAGCATATCTTGCAAATTATAGTGCAAAATTGTAGTAAAGAAATCTTTCTTTATCTTGAGAATTGTTTAAGGAAAGTTAGTCATTATTCCCAGTAAGAGTTATAAATGAATATAAAAGAGCACATATTTTTTACGGTAAAGGAATTAAAAACGTTAAAACATAACGCTGGGAAATACAGAATAATTTTATTACACATTTTCTTCTCAGCTGAAAAATACAGAGGCGTATTCAAGTTTCCATTCTTCAACATCATCCAGTCTAAAGTCTTTGATGAGGTAATTGCTAGACTGCTAGTTGCACAGAGATTACCTTTAGTATTTCCAAAAAGCCTTCTAAATAAATCTTTATACTATCGCTGTCTTGGAGCTTATGATAAATATGACGTAATGAGAAAAACCCCCTTTGACTATTTTGGACAGCTAGAATGTTTTTTACATTCTACATACAGGTTTTCTACAAGGACAACCCACTTGTTGTGTGTGCACCGACTGGCGCGGGAAAGACAGTGGTGTTCGAGCTGGCAATCGTTCGCTTGTTGATGAAGATGGAACAAATGTCGTTCAACACGAATTTCAAAATCGTTTATAGTAAGTCTACATTAGTTTTCTAAACAATCATCAAAGATGAATGAGAATGACCGGATTACTGAACGTAAAAAATGCTTTAGTGTTAGATATTCTTGATTTTGGAACACAAATTGGTTTACTCAGAGTTGTGCGTTTATTTCTTTCAGTGGCTCCCATCAAAGCTTTATGCAGCGAGCGTTGCTCTGATTGGTCAGATAAGTTTGGAAGTTTCGGATTGAAATGCCAGGAACTAACTGGAGACTCTGAGCAGGATGATTACTACCACATTCAACAAGTCAACATTATCTGCACCACTCCAGTATCAAATCTAAAATTTGAAAAAGATAAAAAATTTAATTATATATTAACCATCTAGATGAAATTATTTCTACTTCCTTACCATTGATTTTATTAAAGAAATAATTTCATTTGACAGGAAAAATGGGATAGTATGACTCGGAGATGGAGAGATAATAAATCTATTGTGCAGTCAATTTGTCTCTTCTTCATTGACGAGGTATCTTCTCAGTTGTTTTTGTGCATGTGTGTAGTCCGGGATTCTGGTCATGGTACCAATGTTGATTGCTGGTGCTTAGTACTAAAAATTCAAATTACTATTTTATCACCAAAGTATTGAATCTTATGCATAATATGCTATATAATGTTGTTTCCATGAATCAATTTTGCTAGACAATTGAATAATATTGAATTACCTTTTATTTTTCAGATTCATGTTCTCAGTGATGCCACTCGAGGTGCAACAATGGAGGCAGTGATTTCAAGAATGAAAACCATTCAAGCAGCCAGAAATAGAGCTGTAGAGAGTGCTGGACAAACAATTCCTCAGCTAAGATTTGTTGCTGTATCTGCTACAATACCAAATATAAAAGATGTTAGTGTGATTTTAAAGGTTTTGGAAGGGGTTTCTTAACCTTTGGATCTGAAAAAATCCCATTCATATGTTCACTACTCATTCTTTTATTTAGGTTTGGTTATGCTGATCTTTTAATTGTGTACATACACCCTTAGTCTGTCTAAAATGAGCCCTTCCATCATTATTAATTTTATATAATTTTTGTCTTGCTTTGAAAAATGTCATTAAACGTTAAATTGTTTATGGGTAAAAACCTCTCTTTTAGACATATTGGATACTCAGAACTTATAATATAAAAGTATAGTACTTTGTTTTAAAGTCTATGGATGTCAAGCATAAGTGAGCACTTTGTGATCCGTAAAATGATCCCATATCAAATAGTAGATCAATATCTTACTCATGACTCCAATGAAGCTTTCCATAAAATGTTCCGAACTTTTGACCATGTCCTTGTTTCTAAATCCTGGAAATTTGCTGTCTGTATGCGAGCTGAACTCATTAAAAATTTTAAAATAAAATGCAAAAAGTTATTATGGTAGAAATCTCCAGGTTATGTAATACATGCATCAGCCCTACATATTTTATTCTTAAAATGACAGATGTTTTTTTAAAAAAAACATCAGTCATTAATTTGGACATACGAGGGACGTTCAATAAATAATGTCACTGGGGCTCGGAAGGAAACAAAAAACGCTTTTCTATGATTTCGTCTTAATGATTTAACTAAAATATTCTCTTTTAATTAAAATACATGTCCGTAACATTTTCAATTTCTAATTGTTTTTAGAACACATTTTTGAGTATGACCCTTCGTATACTGGAATATGGCAGATCCTATGATTTGCTGTACTTGTTTTTTTTCTCTCTGAAAGGTGTTTTCCTTAGTTTGGGAAATGAAACAAGTCAAAGGCTGAAAGATCTGGCGAATATTGTTGATGTGACAAAACATTAACTTTCTATTTACCCCCAAAACTCCTTTACTCTTCATGGCCTGAGGGTTTGGACGCTGTCATGAAGAAAGTTAATGTAGTGAATTCCTCATTCTGTTTCCTTCCTCTCATAAACCTTTCATTTTTTTGCAAATATTTTGCTTACTAGACTCCTCCAGAAATTGAACTGCCTCTCCAAATATGAACTTGAACAACAAGACCGCTAATATTTAAGAAAATAGCGTATAAAACTGTTTTGTGTTCCTGCAAATCTTTGCTCCTCTTAGGCCTTTGCAGTTTTGTCAAGTGCATCTTATTGTTTTGAGGGTTTAACGTAAAATGGATTCAAGTTTAAGGATCTGTTTGAATTTCAGACAAACGTGGATAAGTACAATTTTTGATTTTAAAAAAAATTGTTTAGATTTTCTACACGCTGTCGTTTTCACTTATTTTTAAAAATATAGGGTGACCTTTGAGTATTAAACTTTTTTACTATCAAATGTTTCTTTAAAACAGTGTGAACTACCCCCAAAGTGATGTCTATCAAATTTGCTATGTGTCATAAAGTCAATAAAACATAATCAGTTATAATATGTTAAATTTTCGCTCATATACATTGGTTGTTGTATGTCCTTGTTGACAAGGACGGTACCCATTTTTGATTCCCATTATTTAATTTTTGTTAATTGAAATCCACCTGTTCATGTGTGCATGAAACAGACATAAGTTGCTGTTAACTTCACATATTTCAGTTAATATATTTTTGGGAAATTAACAAGTTTTACAGCAGCTTAAATGACGCGTTCAATTTTACTCTAGTTTACTGATTCTTTACCATTCATTTTTAATGCAGTGTCTCGAATAGCCCTTGTTTTCTAGCTTCCCACAATGAAATTATGCGATGAAAAGTGGTCACATCAACTGTTATCAATTCATTAAAGATTCAATAATGAGAGAAAGTTAAGCTTGATCTCATATGATTTCTATGTTGTATGTCATCGAGCTGATGACATTATTTATTGAACGTCCCTCGTATTTCTTGTTATCTTTCTTAGATTGCAGAATGGCTTGGAGACAAAATGCCTGCAGTTCATTTTAAGTAAGCTTGATTCCAATTTTAAGGAAAGAACATTAAGATCTTAAATAACATTGTCTTCAAAGACATGCTTAATTTTTCAGTTTTTTTTTTATTTTATATAATGTATTATTTTGAATGACAAATTATTTATAAGGAGTGGAAGGTGTAAATTGGAAGAACTTGTTTCCAATCCTTTTGATTCATATGCAATAAGATATGTTCAAAACAAACAAAACAGAAACTTAATATTTGAATTGGTTTATGATTGCATAAAATCTGAGTAGGAAAAAAATAATTTGTTTTCACAGTATGGACGACAGTTTCCGACCAGTGCGCCTAAGGAAGGTGGTGCTGGGATTTCCGTTTGATGAAAACAAGGGCTCTGATTTCCAGTTTGACATGTCACTGAACTACAGACTCCCACGAATCATTAACACCTACTCCGAGAACAAACCAACTCTTGTGGTTAATTTTGTTGACTATTTATTTGATATGTTTTTGTTCTTTTAATATATTGAATGTTATGGCATTTTGCGTTGTTTTTACTAATATTAACAAATTAATAAATGTACTCAAATGTTAGCTAGCTGATGAGCAATTTTTAAAAAAAATCTATTAATGTTTTAAAGAGTTATGAACCAAAAATAAATGAACAAAATTTTATAATATAATTTTCAAAGTAGTAAAAAATATCCCATTCTATCAGAATGCCCTTTCAAAATTTACTTCCATTTTCTGTTCAGTTTTGTTCAACAAGGAAAAGTACTCAGCAAGCTGCTGAGATCCTGTTAAAAGATAACGGAAGTACATATGTAAGAACTTATTTCCAAAAAGAAGCCTTGCAGACGTGTGCCAATTCCCTGAAAGACAATAAACTCAGAGGTAGGCTTATTTGCAAGTAAATCTGCAATTTTGAAAAGTTGAATACCCGTCCTGATTCACTGGAATTTCTTCTTGTTCATCCTTACTGCACTTTTTCTTTCTAAAATTTACTTTAAGAAATTTTTGGTAAAATTGATAAAACTTGTTTGGAATTCAAAAGGGACTAATAATTTATTATTGTGTACAGATCTTGTAGCACGGGGAGTGGGTTACCATCATGCTGGTCTTGATGTACATGACAGGAAAGCCATAGAAGAAATTTTTCTCGAGGGACAACTGATGGTGTTAGGTACATCTTTATCTAAAAAAAGAAACATTTTAATGTACGGTTACTAGTATATCAAATAAGTAAAAAAAATTATTCAGAATAAGTTAAATATACCGGTATTTTGATATTTTGTAATGGGGAATAATCTGTAAAATTCATATACCCCGGTAATCAAAAATTATTTGTAACCTCTTTATTTTTCAGTGGCCACTAGTACACTAGCGATGGGTGTTAATCTCCCTGCTCATCTTGTGATCTTAAAGTCGACTTCCTACTACAATCTTGGTGTTCACGTGGAATACTCAGACACCCAGATTCTGCAAATGATTGGTCGGGCTGGAAGACCACAGGTAGATTTAAAAAAGATACCATTTAAACAATGAGAAAAATGTCGCGAAATTTTCAAGTTTGAACAGTGTTTCGTATGAATAAGCAAACGATACAAAATATGAAAAAAATACATAGTGGAAAACTACAAGAAAATCAGAACAATTTATAACTGCTCACTCAAGTGCTAGAAAAAAAAATATCAAGGACACATAAAAATGCTGTAATGATTATTATAATGGTATCCCTAATATTATAGTATTAGAACTACCATTAAGAGGTAAATAAATCTTTAATGTGCAGTTCCTGATGGGTGTAGTATAACTACATGTTCCAATATGTAATAAACTGGACTTTCAATCTTACAGTTTGACACAACAGCTACTGCAGTAATCATGACCAAGAACCAAACAAAGGTATGATTATAAAGAAATATATATTTATTGTGCTTGAGTATTTGAAAAAAGAGAAATTTTCGTAATGTAAATAAATTTTCAAATTTTAAAAAAGAGATTCAACCTTTTTGTTGAATTTGTTTAGGACAAATATGAATCATTGGTGAATGGAACACAGCTGATAGAGAGTAGGTCTGTATATTGAATGAATGTATGTTTTACTTTTAAATGATTTAAAAAAGAGTGAATATTTCATGTATATTTTGAATTTGTTGCGTTGGTTTACAGTTTGCACAAAAATCTTATTGAACACTTGAATGCAGAGATAGTTTTGCACACGATCAATGACATTTCCATAGCGATGGAGTGGATTCGATATACTTTCTTGTACATTCGTGTCATGAAAAACCCGAAAAACTATGGTAAGACAAAAGTAGTAATATAATTCATAGAAATGAATATTTGCAAAATAATTGCAGACTTAAATTAAAGATTTATAACTAGTATGACCAATTTTTTTACTTTTAAGGCATGCCTATTGGATTAAACAAAGAACAGATAGAAAAGAGGCTGCAGGGTAGGTAAACCTATGTGAAATTCTTCAATTATTTTACAAAGTGTTTAACAGTATGTTTTAAAGGAATGCTTAGTTTCTTTTTAATACAGAATTATGCATGAAAAACTTGAACCTACTGAATACGTATGGAATGATCACAATGGACGAAGAAACCATCGATGTCAAACCAACTGGTATATAAATTATATTTTAAAGTTTTATCAAGGTTTACTATATCATACGAACTTACAGTTCTCATATCACCACATTAATCTATGTTGAATGTTATTTTCATGTGAGAACCTGGGAAGCTGATGGCGAGATATTGCATTGCTTTTGAAACTATGAAAAAGTTTTCCAAGCTGGGACCAACGGAAACGATAAGCGAACTGGTAAATGCTTTTAAAATTTCACATAGGAAAACAATCCATCCTAAAATGGTAGAGTCACAAAGAACTTACTGATAACTAAATAGAGATACTTTTTTGACATAATTTATAAGTTGTATGAGCTGTCTGGATGTGAGGAGTTTACTGAGGTACAGCTGAGGAATAACGAGAAGAAAACCCTGAACATGTTTAACAGAGACAAGAACTGGGTCACCGTCAGGTTTGTACAAGACTTTCTGTAATTAACAAAAATCATAGCACGCAAACTTCACGAAGCAAGTTATATCTTTATTCCGTTTCATTCTTTTTGCTAAAAACTAGTGTTTAAAGACATTGTTTGAGGCAGATGTAAGATTTTCAATTACAAAAAAAGGAGGCATGTTAAAAAAGCCATTGGTTTATCTTATTAAATTGGGTACCTGACTTATGAAAAGCAAATAGATTGAAGTTCAAGTACAGTTTTTAATCCATATTTATTACTTATTTGTACTTATGAGTACTAATTTGAATATTGAAGGTATCCTCTAACAGGCAGAGTGAAAACTAAGCAAATGAAGGTTAACATGTAAGAACAATTATTGCTTTCAAAAAAAAAAAAAAAGAGATATACTTTAGTTAACTAAGAAATCCTTATTTATTAAATAAGTACCGGACAAGAATTATGTACTTATCTTTTAAACTATCCCACTATTGTGTTTTTACTTTTAAACTCATTTGATTGTTTTTGCTTTGAAGTCTTATTCAAGTTGGTCTTGGGTGTCTGCTTTTACAAGACTTCTCCCTTCAGCAAGACACAACCAGGATATTCAGGGCAGCTCAAAGGGTGTCAAGATGTAAGCGTCGTCATGGCAGCATTTCTGTTATTCACTTCATAGCCTGCCTTTGATTTTTTCTAAACAGTTAAGAATTTAGATAGTAAAGTGTAAAGGATTCACCTTGTCCGTCTGTCTGTCTGTGCAAACATGCCCGGTCCATTTTTTTTTTACGGGGGAACACTAAAAATGTTTCAGCAGTTCTCTCTTCTCTTAGATCCATAAAATATCATGAATTTGCACGTTCTCTGAAAACCCAGCGGGGATATTTGTCCCTTTTTGGACAGTTTTAGTTAATCAAATATTTTCAAATATATTAAATTTCTGAATTAGAAAGCAAGTTGTGCGGATTGCAAAATATCAGAAAATTCAGATTTTTATTTTTACGTTCATAGAAATCTTGCATTTTATTTGTTTGAATTAACTCATGGAAACATTTACATGTAAGGTTTGGTGGAATTATTTTGGCTCAAAGCTGATTACAAGTCCCTTCTGAGTGCAGTCCAACTGATGAAGTGTCTGAAAGCTCGGCTCTGGGAAGACTCCAAATACGTTTCAAAACAGTTGGACGGCATCGGTGATTAAATACGAACAGGAATGATATATTTAAAAAAAATAAAATGATTTGGAAATTGATTTTTTTGTCGTTTTATGATATATGCTTTATTCTTAATATCAGTTGACTTTTTGTTTTTTTGTGTTTGAAAAATTTGGCATTGACAAATGATTTGTATATAAGAACACCCATGTTGTAGGCCCTGCTCTTTCAAATGCGCTCGTCAATGCGGGGATCACATCATTTCAAAAGATTTTAGAGTCAAATCCAAGGGAACTAGAATTGGTAAATCAGTTTTAAAAAAAGTGTCAAACCCACAGCGTTATGCAAACTTCATATTCATTGGTTCTTGTCATTAAAATGTTTAGAATAGCTTTAAAATATGAAATAATTTACACCAGACTTTAGAATATGAATGTTAACTATTGTGAAAATTTTATAATCCTGTAGATCGTTAACAGACACCCACCTTTTGGAAATCAGCTGAGGGATTTTGTGTCCTGTCTACCTAAGTATGAACTGACAATAGAACAGGCAAGTTTACCGAAATAAAAACGTGCATTTATTTCTGCCGACTGAAATGATGTAAAATATATATATATTATTGATTGTGTAGTATAACCTTCCGATCACGAAGTATGCCCTCTACAGGCTGAACTGCCTTTATGGTCCATGCTTTTTTTTTTTTAACTAATTGAATGTTCATTTTGTATAAAGATGGAACTTTACTCAAAACAATGACAACTTATAAATTACAACATATGTTGAAAGCATTCTAGCTACAACTTCTATGAAAACTGAGCTCATAACGCAATGCCTATATATATAAAGTCTGTGAATGAAAGGAAGTATATATTAGAAATTATTCAAGCTATGAATAGAGAAATTTAAATAAAACTGCAAATTTCTTTTTGCTTCTTTGTTTGCATCTTTATTTATTAGCTATGGCTTTCATTCCATTTAATAAATTAACAAAAACGTGTTATTTAAAGACGGTTTTACTGAATGTATTCCAAACCTCCTTTCGTCTAACGTATAGAACTCCAATCTTATTTTTGCAGGTCAGCAAATATCATGAAATCTTGGCTGACATAGTCATCCATCTCGTCATCAGCAATCCAGAACAACTGAGTACCCGGAAGACACTCCCAGATAATCACACATGCGTACTCCTCATCGGGGATGAGGACAACAAAGTTATCTACAAAAGGAAAATAATGTAACTGATTTATTGAAACTCATTCATGGAATCCGTATGTGTTTACATCGACGTTTAAGCAAAATCTAATGAGTTCTATAGTAGAATCGATCATAAGCTTTATGGAAGAAAATTACAAATCTTCAAAGTATCTTTTATATTTCGTATAATTCTGTTTAAGGGATGTACTCTTGCTGAAAGAACATGATATTACAAAGAAATTGGAGATAAAACGAGCAGAAAAAGGACCAGAACTGTATATAAACCTGATCAGTCAGGAATGGGGTACTTTTTAACAAGTCTTGTACCAAGTAGAATATCTTGATTCTGTTTATCTACTTTTTTACGATTGAGTATTAGTTACTCACCTGTAAGTATCTCTTTATAATTTCACTTGACTTCTCAGTTTAAAAAAATGATTTTTCAGTTGGACTTGATGTGCAAAGCTCATACACACCCTATTACATCGGAGCAAAAAGGGTTTCAAACATTTCAAATGCAATTGAATCAAATCCCAAGCGTCAGGTAATAAATGAACAGCGTTTTTAGTACCATATTCCTGTCATTTTTGTCAAGTTTACTGCAATATGTAAAATATAATGAACATGTATATGAACTTAAAAAAATGAATTGAAAATTTTGAGATTTATTTTTGTTTTGTAGTGTAGAATTGTAGTGTGATTTTTTCCCTCTTAAAATGACAGGTTGATAACCAAAAGGGAACACCTTGTTGTACAGAAGATCGTAAGGCTTGTGGTCATAGATGTATGAATAAGTCCTTGTGCGGACATGACTGCTGTAGGAATGGAGTGACAAAACAAAGACCTTCAAAGACCAGTAGTAAAACACCCGTTGTCTCAAAACCGAAACCAATGGATTCATACATTAGTAATCTAAAAAGCAGAATTCCAGAAACACCTAACCATGCCAAGCGATTAAAGGTATATATATTGTGAATTAATTGTTTAAAATTCATAATTACAATGCCAGAATTTTGAAGCAATAGCACATTATTCCATCGGTAACTGAAATTTTGTCAAGAAAGGTCATAGAAACTACTGCTGTAAAATATGACAAAGTTATTTATCAAATTTTGCTTCTAAAATTCAACCAGAACAAGTTTTTACAACCATTTGATTCACCAAAGTCCACTTAGAAAGTTGTAAAATAAAAAAGGGGTTAAAGTTCCTTGTATCTAACAGTATTTTTCTGACATGTTTAAAAAACTTGCTTCTGAACACCAGGGTTGTTTAGTTATTATTTCACTTTGTTGAATTTGTCAGCAAGTCACTAACTACATAATTTAAATAGATTTTTCTAGTGAGGTTTAAATATTTTTTTCTCACAGATGTCTGGTTCCACAAGCTTAGGTCCAGAACTGGATCTTAATGTATTTGCTCATCAACCACAAACAAAGAAAATGCCATCTTTCCGTAATTCTGGCATTGATGAATTTGAAAGTGAAGAAGATGGAAGAACTTTGGTGGATTTAGAATGGTACTTTTAGTCTTATTTGCATATACCCGTAACAAGATTGCTGGAATTTCCATTCACAATTTAAATGCAATTGATTAAAGAAATATTTTTCTTAAAAAGTTAAGCACACCTTTCATTTTTTTCCTACTCATAATCAGTATTGAATACAAAATGTGATAAAATTCAACACTTTTCAAGTAAAAAGTATGTGAATACTTTTGTATGAAAGTGATATATCAAATGCAATGATTTATTTTCAGATGTTTAATCTGTTAATTTGCAAACTTGATAAATGTCTTCTGTCTTCTGTTTCTAAAGTGAGCGTCCAAATACTCCACATGAGCAACTAGCGAACAGAAGCTTGTTTTTCTCTCCTAGTGAAGACTGGACAGACTTAGATATGTATATGAAACATCAGCATACAGGTGAATTATAATTTATGAAGATTCAAACAGACTTGAGACGGATAAATGTTTAAGAATTTGAAAATTTCTATGCTGAAAGTGAAAGATTAATTTGATTTCTTCTAAGTTGATGACGAATTGCCTGAGCTGGAAGAGGAATCTTTCGCTATGTAGGTTTTTTTTCTTCAAATTTTAGTATAAAGAAATACAATTTTAGTTAGATTTCTCTTATATTAAGTGTAATGATAATAATTTCTTTCTAAATAATTTTAATTCAGTGATGATGAAGCAGAATTTGAAAGATCACAGGAAAGAGCTGTTGACAATCTCGTGCAACCTTATTGCCAGGCCACACCTCGGTATAATTATTTTGACTGAGAAGCACACATATTTCCTTTGGTTTCTACTTAAAATTTTTAAGTTCCCCGAAAAAAAAATACAGAAAAAAATCTTATGTACCGTTCTTTAAAATGGAGGTCTGTATGCCTTGAGATATTGAGTTGAAATTAATCATTCATTGTAGATTCATATAACATGTTTTGTAATTACATGGAGCGCGTTTAACAACACTATAACGTCATAATACAGCGTCAGGAGTTTTCCATATTCATTTTACATAGTATGTACCAATACTCACTCATTAAAACGTTTTTTATCATTCGATGTAGATTCTGCTAGCAAATTTACCAGGATCATAAATTCGTTACGTTTTAATTGTTTTTTACTGTGTAACTGTTTTCAGCAGTAGAGTTGCGCCAAGCCCTTTCCATGACCGTGTAAAATTTAAAAGCTCTTGATTAGATTTTTCTAATAATCCATTTCCTCAATGATTACTTGTATCAGATATACAGAGTATCATTCAAATATTATTCAAATATCGCTTCTGCCATTTGCATACACAAGCGTGACTTGCATTTTTAAAACATTTCCTGCTTCTTCTACTAGCATTTTCAGAGTTATTCTAGAGTTTACCCGAGTACAACACATCAGTGTATCGTTAACTGCTGCTCCATGACTCTTCTACAACGCATTTTCCCCTCTTTTCAATCAGTGTATCGTTAACTGCTGCTCCATGACTCTTCTACAACGCATTTTCCCCTCTTTTCAATTTGTATTCTTTTCAACAAAGCAAAATAGTAGACTGAATTTATGAAACGTTGTAACTATTCTAAAATAATATGAATGTCTTAGATTTCTTTTTTTCTGGCAACGTTTTATAAAGGAAAAGAATACATTTATAGTTTAGTGTTTTTTTTAATTCCTAAATTTTGACCTTGTCTGCAATCTGAATTATATAGTTTTAGATTCAGAAAAAGTTTGAAACAATCACAACATTTTCAAATAAGTTGATTGAAATATTCCGTGACAACATCTATCGGATTTTGATATAATATGTGTTTAGTTATAAAATCATGAGACAGTAAACTTAAACTGAAATTTGGTATCTCAAACATCGTTATCTCAAACACCGTGGATGTGCAAAGTGATTTGGAATTCTCAAAATTTATTTTTTGAGTATTTTAGCGTCGATATTTCGAATCCTCGGATATTCAATTTTTTTTTCTTGTTCCCTTCGAGTCTGAGGTTACAAGGCAATACATATGTTACAAACAATCATAATAACCATAAATTATAATGATGTTGTCTTTTATCTTAGCCATTCTCAGATAGTACACATTTAAATTTGTCTCAATCATAACCCCTTGGAATAGGGTGATTCAAATTTAGAAGATCAAACTTTTACATAAGAATATACCTTTAATGCATAGAAATATAAAAGCATACCCGGCGTAGATTCAATTTTATTCAAATTATGGCCATATTCTCTGTCCTTTCTGTTGAGGCGAATATAAGGTTGGGGACCCTTGTATATTTAAACTTATCAGTACTGAAATGGTTTCTGTTTGCTCTGGTCAAAATGCTCAAGTGACTCTTCGTGAAATTTTATTTATAGTATGCTTTGTTATAATCGATTTTTTGACAGATTTGGTCAAGTTGTCGCATGGAGTAACAATAAAGAGAATATCAGACCATGTTCTATTACTGGTGAAAAGGATGAAAAACAGAAATGTACTCAAGCATTGTGGGGTCTTAATCAGAATACTTTGTCTGCACTGACAAAATCCAGTGGGGATAGCAATGAGTATTTTAATCAGAAGGCTCGGGGGAATGCCACAGAAAATTATCACGACATTCCAAATATGGATGACCAAAATCAAACCAAGTGTTTGAACAGACAGACGGGCATAAGCAACAGCGAGAATATAGACATTCCGTATGTGGGATTTTCTCATAGTACACGAAGTACAAAATCACTTCCTCAGACTGAATTGTTTCACAAAAACCAGTGGACCAGCAGATATATGCTTGAAAATCAAAGACAACAGGAGAAACAGAAGACATATCCTGTAACAATAACCAATGAAACAACTGATAGTTGGAGTGGAAGCGAAAGCGAATTTCTCATCATTGATGACCCTGAATCTAGAGAAAGTTTCTATGATGGAAGTGCAGTAGATCAGAAAAATTTCTCAACATTTTCATCAGAAGGCGAATCTTTCCAAGAATCGCGTTCCCCAAGAGTAGACTGTTGTGGAAAGTCAGAGAAAATAAGGAAAGCCGAGCAGGAAATGGAACAATTTTTGTTTGGGTCTATCGGTCATTCAAAAGATGCCTACTTGAAAAAAGGGGATGATAATTCTCACACAAGCAAAGAAAAACAAAGCTTGGTCATCCATAACAAAGCCAGGAATACTCCACAAGAAAGTTTTCAAATAATGAATAAGCAAGGAATGGGGGTATGTGAAAAATTAAAACTGCATCATGCAAAATAAATGTCTTATCTATTTAAGACCAGTATTTGATTAATATATTAATAAATAAAAGTACAAATGTTGCATAATTCTGCCACTGTATGTTAGAAGAATTTCTTCAAATTCTTATGTCAGCATATGGTATTTGCATATTTAAAACACAGATTAACAGTTTATAATTAAGATGCAACTTGATCATCTCATGATTATCATGAAAAGATGCAATATATGTATTATTATACATAACTTGGATATCAGGATATACCTGATCATGACAACGAGCACACGGCGGGTGTGACCGGTCGGCAGGGAATGCTCACTCCTCCATGGCACCTGATCCCACCTCTGATGTTTCGGAGGTCCGTAAATTTGCAATACTGCTCTTATTTTGTATATTGTTTAATGGACTTTGAGATTGAATACTGTTCGTTATCTCCATATCCTTCTACCAATATGCTGCTAATGCACGTCAAAAAAAATCTAAGTTGCATGTCACCATGATAAGTTAATGTCAAGGTAATTAAGTTGCACCTTTATTAAGGCATGATTACCGTTATTAGTTTGAAAGCATGAGCTGGCAATCCCATCATGACAGTAGATGTCCAATCTGTCCTTTCTGAAAAAAAAAGAATTTCTTTATTAAGTGTTGTGCTGCATATTGGCATATTATTTGAAAGAAAAAAAAACCAGAAGGCAAATAAGACAGAAATAAGTGACCGTTACCACGTTTTGCTTAAAAACTTTCTTATTTGGTGAATTAATTATTTTTAGTTTGATGGTTGTATGGCCGATAAAATGCCTTATTTGTCGAAAACCAGGTATGAAAATATAGATACTTTTAATTGATCTAAAATAATCAATTGAAACTTCAAATTCAAAGAGAGAGAGAATTTGTTTTACTTTTAATCTATGAACATTTATTTTATCTTATTTTTTAGATCTCCTACAAATTCCACATATGGGCGAGGAACATTCAGTAGTATATTTGATTCCTTGTTTTAAGTGAGTTTTGTGATCTTCATAAAAGATACTGTAGCAGATACGAGGGGTGATCAAAAAGTTCGAAAACTAATTGAATAACTTACATACAAGAAACAATATTTGGTTTTAATGTTGATTATATTTTAAATGAATCCTCCCAGATTTTAATGCACATCAACCACCGTTCTGCGCATGCGCGAATCACGTGATATTGGCGGTCACGTGACCCCCTCCGTAGCGTTCTGTCACAAAAGTTAAAAGATTTTTCCGATTTTTATATTTCTTTCCATGTGAGTTAATTTTTATGACAAGAACAGTTAATTTGTCAGAAATGGTCATATCTCGGCAAAAGGATGGGTGGATAATAACATCCTTTCCAAAAATAAGCATGGCGACCACTAAAACAAATCTTTTGTCTCAGGAGAGACCTTTATTCAAGGTGGATAGAGAATGGGTGCCTCCTTTTTATCATATCTAATATGTTTAAAATCTAAAGTAAACTATATCTTAGGTATCTAATACTTATATCATTGTTCAAATATTCAACTATTTTTCAAAGTGCTAATTGAAGGTCTTTGATAACAAATTGCTTAATTAAAAAAAATAATACATATCTTTTTAAACTTGCTATCACTGGGCAAGATGACAAGTATCATTTTTAACCATCAGCCTTCCTTCACTAAAACGATTAATCCAATCATTAATTGAATTTATAGGAACTCATTTATCTCAATAAACTGTGTACAAATTATTATATGATACTGTAGCCACTGTAGGGATTTCTAAGATATTACAATAAATTGTACAGTCGTTTGGTGAACGAGTTCGACTGAGACAACCATTTTTCGTCACAAGTGACCTAAATAGTGACGTCATTTTCACACTGTGACGTCACAAACAAGGACATAAACTTTATTCAGCATATGCTATTTATAGACCTTGTGTATGGCTATGTGTGTACCGAATTTCATTCTAATCTGAATTGTGGTTTTGTAGATATAGAGATAGTTTGCGAACTTTTTGATCACCCCTCGTAATGAGTAACAGAGGTAACTCAATGCAATGTATAAAGTGAAACACAAATTTTGATATGGAGAAAACTTTCTTAAAATTTTACAAATATAATATAAAATTCTAGAAATTTGTACGCAATTTGAATCATTTTGGTAAACAAATGCTACCGGGTATATGCTCAATGTAAGGTAAATTTAGTCAATTATGTGTATTATAAATATAATACAAATAATAAATAAATTTTTTTCACCAAAAGTTTTATATTTGGAAATCTGCCTTCAAAATTAAACTTTCATAGGTAAATCTCAAAAAATTATCTTCTAGGTAAGGAGAATATATATGCAGACTCAAAAGCATTAAACGTTTACATCCAACTTGGTGGCATGTGTTAAAAATGACGTTAATACGTTTTACGGTGATTATTGAATCGGAAATCTGTTCAGACTCCGTAGTTTTACATAAAGTGAAGAATGATGATTTCATTCGAGTTTGCTTAGATAGTTCCAAGCACGTTTGCATTATATAAGAATAATAAACATGTGTGCGTTTTCCTTTTATAAACCTGGAAATCTCTTTATCAAAAGAGGCAAAAATGTCGATTTTCCCCAGTCAATAAAACATTTTGTTCATTTGATTTTTTATGCAAATATAAACAATCTTCCACAGATTTTCAAAATTTGACTTTTATGGGGATAGAGATAAGCCTTAGCGTATTTAAGTTTTACTCTAACAAGAAAATTAGAAATCATAAGAGCACCAGTAACACAGTTACTCAGCATGTTTGGTCCCTGGGCCTCCTTAATTTTATAACGACCAAATATAGGTTGCAGTTGTGAAATAACGTTTGAAAAGGGACAGTCTAGATAATAATAAATCGATCTTTTAAGAAAAGAAAAACAACTATACAAAGAGCAATTCTTACTACTTTTGCCATTTAGATTGGACAGATGTAGAATACTTTTCTTATCTTTCGAGATCATGTTTCACTGAAGAGTCCTGACCTTATTGATCGAGGCTGCTATTGCTCTTCTTGCAAAAAATATATGAATAAAGTTTACAAAGACCGATCCCTTTGCCTTATCTGACCTTGTATCTGAGACATCTTTTTATTAAAAAATATTGGCATATATGAAGTTTTTAATGATTAATTTGATTGATAAGGTATAGGTGAAGGAATGGAAAATCGCACCTTTTAATAGGCAATGACCAAATAAATATGTACATGTTGGTTTTTCCTACATTAATGCTACGTGCATGCTTTGACTCTTAAGGATGTTGCAGATTAAGATAACAAATGCTTGTTGTGTGCGATTTTCGTTTGATCAGCATGGATCTGACGCACTTACATGTATCTTGACCAAGTTTCCGCTATCGCAAATTTGTGGGTCTGTAGTTGAACTGGCCAAGTTGGGTTAATAGGTTTCCAGACAGAACTTTAGGTTTTTAGAGAATTGTTATTGAGAAAGAATTTAAACAATTGAAAATACAAATATCTGCATTTCTGGAACATTTGCACGTCTGTAGGATATTTTCTTCTAATTAAGCGTAGTTGATTTTATTGTTAAGTACATTTTGATCGGATTTCTCAGTGAGAAATAGGACTTTGAAGAAAAGTGTGTAAGTTAACTAGTAGTTAATATGTATATTAGGGAAGTATTGTTTTGTTATACATTTGTAATAAATGCTTCTTCCGTGTTCAGATTCACAGGTTCATTAGTTGCTGCCTGCAGAGGAAACATCAACAGATGGGACAGAGAAGGATTGCCAATGCGGTCCTAGAGATGCCACCAACTTCTCCCTCAACAACATGGATAAATCTCGTACAATCTGTTGCCAAAAATGAAGACATGGTTGTGGAATGCATTGCAAAAGCCGATAATATCCATGAAAAAATCAAGGAAAGTATCCTTATTCCACTAACAGTTTTAATAATTGGAATTAACGTGGCGATCTTATTCCTGGTAGTAATTGACAAAAGATTTTATAATCCAAAAGTTGCCTTTATTTCCACACTTGGTGTGGCGGATCTATTTGTTGGTGTAGTTTCTGTTGGGACTTTAATTACAAAAGCAAATGAGAAAACATATGAACACTGCTTAATTCGGATTGGTTTTACCGTAACAACGTGTGTCGCCTCCATCCTCAGCTTAATGTGTATTGCACTGGAAAGATTCATTGCAATAACATACTCTCTAAACTACAAATCTGTAGTATCCAAAAATAGGGTTGTTGGCGCTATTGCTGCTATTTGGATTATATCATTTGTGGTTGGATTTCTACCTCTCATGGGTTGGAAAAACAACCATTATCAACAGTATTGTTCGTATCTTTACGTATTGCCAGCCAGCTATATTATATTCATCACCATCTTTGGAGCAATTATCCCATTAGGCATTATGGTCATAATATATATCAAGCTATACAGGAATGCTAGGTTCCATATCAAGCGCATCGAAGCCCTGGAAAATATAATGGTTGTTGAAAGACTTCGTAGAAATATGGGAATTCTGCGGATGTCAGCTCGAAGCTGGAGATCATTAAAAACTATGATTTACGTATTCGGTTGTGTTTTAATTACTTGGAGCCCCTTTATCGTTGCATCCTTCGTCCAAATTACAGTTCAGAAAGATATGTGCATACTTAAAGACATAGTGGGAACTCATTTGTTAGTGTTAGGATTTTCGAATTCCTTTCTTAACCCACTGATATATGTTCTTCGTACCAAGGATTTTCAAGACAGAGTAAAGGAGAGATTGGAACGGTACAAAGTTTGTGCAAGTTACAATCCAAGCAATAATAATGAGTAGTTTATGTACATATTAAAGTATAAAGCAATGTTCTAGAATTAAATATAAATGTTCATTGTTATTCTCATTTTTGAAAGCGATTCAATAGGTGTCCCTGCTTTGGTGGTGCAAGACACGTGGAGCGCATGCGTTGTATCAAAGGAAAGTTATCATGTGACAGTATGAATGCTTTTAATAAGCTTCTCGGAACTTAAAACACAGCAAAACTGAAATCTAATACCCTGTACGAATAATGACTTTAAGATATAAATTAAGAGATCTTGAGCGATTTTGTGATAAACCATCTATTTCATTGCCAAAAATAATTACTGGAATATATGAATATTCAGAGTTTACGAATCTCAATTCTTAGTATTGGAAGAAATAAAACTTTTGTAAAAATATCATTTCAACAGACGGAATTGCCTACGTTTTCTTTCGTATGCTCGTATATTAGGCATTATCAAATAAAATTCTTGCGTTTGCTTTTGACATTCATTTTATATTAAGATGAAATTTCAATTTCTATTTCAAGTTTTAAGCTCTAGGCTAAAATACATATACAATCGAAGTCTCAAAATCAACAGAAAAAGCACTGAAAGTGCTGGATGGCATCAAAGATCCATTAGTGCCCAGGTCATCTTAAATTTTGATAATTTGTATATATATCGAAGTGATATGGATTAAAATAGTTTTATTTGTAAAATGCATTGGTCCATCTTTTTTGCATTCCACAGAAAGTTTTCATGTCCTGGAAGATTGCAATCGAGCGGTACATAATTATTGAATTTGGCTATATATACGATGTTTTGGAGGTCCGTGTTTGCTCTGCTCCTGTTTTGAATTGTTTTATGGATATTTGATCTTGAATACTGTTCGACTTCTAAGAAAATGCAAGTATTCAGGGTATCAATACTTGTTGCGTGACAATATCTGAGAAATATGAACTATTTTATTGTGACATTATTTTCTAAAATATGTTAATAATATCAATTTCCTTCCCAACAAATGCCTAACATACTAGTATATTGACATATAGTTTGGAAAGAGAGATAGAGATGCAAATATTTATCGATATCAATATGCGCATCAACCTTTTTTCGGAAACTGAAGTTTTTTTTGTACGGATATTGTCCTTAACCCAAATGAAACAAATCTCTTCATTAAAAAAATGTAAAAGATTGCATGGAATTCCGAGAAGAAATGCTTCATTAATAAGTACATTTGATTGGGCCTCGGGCTTCCTTGTTTTAATTGTACGAGTGAACGGATGTTAGATAAGATTAGCGTCGTGATATGAAGGCTAATAAAAGACATTAGGGGTTTTCTACTTTTGAAAAACGACTTCAGATTTAAAGTGGATCTATTTATTACTTATAAATAAAATATTGTAAACAAGAAGAGGTCCAATCTGGTTTTAAATTTTAGTGCTTTCATACTCTAGCATTGATAATATTTTGAAGTCTACATATTCAATAACTAATTTGGTACTCAATTACGCATACAGGCTATAATTTTATTTAATTTTAATATATGTTCCTTTTTTACGAATACAATACAACGATAAAGATTGCAGATCAGATGATCTTATCATATGTTCGATTTGACAATTAAACAAAAACAGAAGCAAAAATAAATCCTTTATTATAAGGCTCAAAATTACAAACAACTGGTTTTTGAAAATGCATAAACACTGAAAGAATTGTTTGCTGGAAAATTTGTTGAGGCAATGTAATAAAATCAGAGAAATTTAGGTTTGTTTCGACTGAACACTAGCCTAAGCCTATAAAAAATGTAACTTTTGTCTCTCTAGAAAGTTGAACTGCTACACTGAAAAAAAAAGTTTTGATTGTACTAAGGAGCATCGTTTTAAGGTAAATTACAAGTAAAACATTGCCAGCAAAAATCATATTCTCCATAAATATGATGGGTCTTTTTTCTGATAAATGCAACAGTGATAAAAAAAACTCCAACTTGATAAGACTTTTAAGAAGAAGTGTTACAGAAACTCATAATTAAAATACATATTCATGTACGAAATATCCTTGTTTAAAAATGAGGTAAAGAATATAATACAAATGCTGATGTACTTTGATTATACAACAAGTCAATTTCCTTAAAACACTCTAAATGCAGTTGAAAATACAAGCATACATGTATATATCACTATAAAAACTATCATTATTATACACACAAACACTTAAATAGCAAAAAACACTTAAAAATATCCTTAACAGCAGCATGGGAATAAATAATGAGGTACACATGGTGGATATTTTGAGTTTATGACTAGATTCTGTTATCAACATGAATATAGTCGTCTCTCTTAAGACTGATAAAATATCCTTTAAGATATATCGTTTTTCATGTTTATTAATTATTTTATCTTAAAAGATAATCAATACTTCATTTTGTAAAAAGAATTACATTTAAAAAAAAAGATTAAAGTCTCGAATTCGAACATTTCTTGAAAATATTCATGCTGGTCTTCCATTATCCTTTCAAAACTAATTAAATATACATTTAATAAAAATTATGGTGTAGATTTTCATCAAAATCTAACAATTTTTTAAAACAATTCTGGTGTAGAGTATGTTTACAAATTTTGATTGATATGATAGTCTTTTAAGATGAGAAATGCATAATATGAAAAATAAAACTGTTGCGACAGTCTCCTCCTATAATAGGCCGATATGTCAATGATCAGTGATTGCATAGATGAGAAGCGATTGGTTGGTCGTCAATAGAAAGGTAGCACACCATCAGGCCAGTCTATAGCTGCACCATACCACCTAAGTAAATCACAAATAAAACTTATCAATTATTTATGAAACTATTTGGATTATTATTTTTCTTCAACGGTATATATACATTTTTTTTATTTCTACATGAATATAATAACTTATAAATTATAACCTTTTTAAATGGAATATGTGGAAATAACGAACAGTATTCAAGATAAAAAAAAATCCCATGAAACAATACAAAATAGGAGCAGGGCAAACACGGACCTCTAAAACATCAGAGGTGGTATCAGGTGCTATGGAGGAGCGAGCATCCCTTTCCAACCGGTTAAACCCGCGATGTGCTCCTTGTCATGATCGGGAAATAACGGAAAATACGTCGTCAATTAAGTTTAAGTTTAAATGTGTAAATAATGGACTAATAATTGGAATGAAAAACGTCAATCAGCATTTGACTCAATGATAAATTATATGCTCTGATAAGGTCATTATATCGACCATAGAACTTTTAAAATGATAACTTTAAACGAGACTGCTGATATTCTTGTTTCTTCAACTTGTTTGTCAATAATTTACCTCATTTTAGAAAGAGGAAGTTCTAAGTTGATACTGCAGGGTTTTCAACATCAGCTGGATTGCATTTGTCAAATTTAACTAGCTTGAATGCAAATACAACTTTTGTACATGTTGTAGGTAGAATTTTTACAGGGATGCTTTAAGCTCAGAAGTGACACATGTACAGCGGGTATGACCAGTCGAGTGGAAGCTCGCTCCTACTTTAAGATGAGATCCAACCACAATATTTCTTGGGAGCTTGGTTTTTACAGTTTATATTGCTGATATGATATATTAAGCTGATCACTTTTCCCACATTGGCAGTCACTTTTTTGACTTACTTTTTTTCTAACACACTCAATTATTTTGTTATAGGATAATTCATCTCTGACTTAACGTTGCCAGAGTTTCGTTTGGCCCTGACCTAAAAATTTTAAACAGAAGAATGTTTAATGCTGGTAACAATTTACTTTGTCATGATACACTTTTCAAGCTGTGGTATTGATTCCTCCTTTTGTCGCCTGTAAAGTTTTGTTCTACCCAGCGCATTTCTACCAAATCTGGTCTCTGAAAACGTAAAGAAAAATATTTTAATAGGTATCACTTTGTTTATAAGTCTTTATTATACAAACGCAAAACATTCAAGAAGAACATGCTTTTGGGGTGAGGAAGATCGAAGGAATACCCGGTATATCCGATATACGTCTTTTTTATTAGAGCTGATAAAAAATATTATTGAAAATACTGTATAAAGCACATCAGTTGAAGCACATATCGTAGATGTTCATGGTGTATATGTTGTACATGTTGATGTGAGTCTTGACTCTTACCTATATGCAACGGACATGCTGGGATACCCGGAAGTCCTGTGTAGTAGTGAAGGAAGAACCTGGTTTCAACCCTCCAATCACTGACAAGGTCTAAATTTGTACTGAAAAGCAGACCAGGATGTCCATTTACTGAGGTCAGCCATATTGGTTTCTTTGGAGTCTTCAACATACTGCCTACCTAGAAAAAGAAAATGCCTGAAGCTTTTAGAACGAAAGAAAACCGCTTGATTCGGTGGTTCTATCATGTCGAAAATGTTGAATTTACGGGGTGGCAGTAAATACAACTGCCACCAGGTAAATTCAAAATTCACAACATGACAGTTCGACAAAACGCATTCTGCTCGAGTACAGTCTTTAAATGATTTGTAAATGTAAATGCAAAACTAAAATGGTGCCATATTCCCTGTAAGCTTCATTAGATAAGACAAACTTTATGCAAAGACTTTAACAACGTTTACCTAGAAGGGTACCAAGTTCATTCAAATTTAAAAAAATGCATGTGCGTAATGACCATATCATCTTGTCTACACAATCTATATACTTTAATATACAAAATGTTAAAGTATTTAATCCAAAAGTATTAAAAAATACGCTCATTCAAGTGTATTTTTGATTTTACTTTTCACGTGCATACACGTGCATACATTTTTGACATACCTCTTGTAGAAATCCATTACATCTATCTATGTTCCCCACTCAAAACCAAGGGAGTTATAGCTGATTAAAGTTTCAGCCAATCAGATTGCAGCGTACGTTCGCGCATGATCATACCTTCTTGTAGACGTCCATTATATCTATCTATGTTTCAAATCTCATCCTGTTTGGTTGAAAACTAAGGGAGTTATAGCTATTTAAAGTTTCGGCCAATCAGATTGCAGTGCATGTACACGCACGTATATGGATGTGCATGGTGACCATACCTTCTTGTAGAAGTCTATTATATCTATATATGTTTCAAATCCCATCCTATTTGGTTGAATACAAAGGAAGTTATAGCTATTTAAAGTTTCAGCCAATCATATTGCAGCGCACGTGCATGCAGCAGCGCACGTGCATGCACGTGTTTTCATGAAAATTGTTATATATCATGTTGTAGGATATCCTAATGCATGGTTATGTTAAAAATTTCAAAGGATTTCATCAAAAAACAAGAAAGATTTTGAGACTTTAGTTTCAGCCAATCAGAGCGAAGCGCACGTGCATGTGCGTGAGATCTTGCTATTTTGACCATGTCATATTGTCTATGCTTCTACTATATCCTTATATTATGAGTTTCAAAGCATTTCATCAAAAAGGTAAAAATTTACGCCTATATCAATTAAATCGGTCATTTCACGTGTTGCTCGTGTGCGCTCTTGCAAGCACATGCACACAAAATGGCATGTTGAGAATGTCATCTTATCTACATATATATAATTTATAATATGTCTATATATTCCAAATATCAAAGCATTACATCGAAAAATGTAAAAATTACGGCAATTTCAAGTATATTGGTCATTTCACGTTGCACGCAAAATGACCTTCGTTCCGCAAATCTACATAACATGCCTACTTACCCTAAAAAGGTTTCCCCTTAATCGGATGTGTACTTTACAAGATCATTCGCGAGAAGAAAAAATGATAATAATTATAATGAGAAACAGAGTAAAAACAATATGTTTTGGGGTAATTAAAAAGCCAAATTTAAAAAATGGACAATAAAAAATAAAAGTAGTACATCAGTCCTATCGTCATCATTTTCTCCTTTGTCCCAGAACAAGAAACCGATCTCACTTCTCTCCTGGATGCCTTTCAGTGGTGTTGCCTAATAAAGTAACATAATGAAATTATAAAGATTAACCAATACATTTTGTGTAAAATATCAGCATTCACTGAATTTCAAAGCGCTGTATAAATATGTTTTTTTTTTTTCAAATTTAGGATTGTTAGTACAAATGTATTGACAAATTAGAAAATATGTATAATGATAAATAGATAATAATAATTTACATGTATAACCCAGAGTATGTTATGTATTCACGTTTTAATAACATATATAGTCATTAGGCTTGAAAATTGTTGCAACACTATTGTTTTGGGGTTTGTACGTACAATACATTTTTGCTATTAGGGTGGATCTTACTAAAAATGTTACTGAATGTGAGGAGTGAGCTTGTCATTAAATAATAATCATACAGGACACTAGTCATTCTGACCAAAGCAGGAGGGAAAAAGATCTTACACATATTAAACATTAAATGAAATGATTATTAAATGATTAAAACTATCTTGTCTAACAGGGGGGAAACGATACCATGCCCATATAAGTATTACATGAAATTAAGGTACTAGTAATATTTGATGCATATGCGTCAAACATTTCTTTGACAACTTACGTAAATATCTCACTTTTGTGAGCTTCATAGTGAGTCATGCACCATCGTTATGTTTCTTAATAAAGTGTTTGTTATAAGCAAAGATAAAACCGATAGCTTGCGATAGACATAGAATACAGTAACAGCTATGTGGGTATTTGATTAGTGTTTATTTTACGTCCAAAAACACAGCCTTACCACAGTTAACCACTGCAAAAAATTATTCAACGCATTTCAAACATGACGAAAAATGTGTGAAATTAATTACACGTTTTTCTTCGTATTAACCACAATAAAGAGAAAAAAATGTTTATTTGGTGAATTATCCAATTTGTAATATAACATGAAATTAAACATGATATTAATTATTATAAAACATAGAGATATCTTTAAAAACCCCAACAATTTATTAAGAAATACTGTCTTGTTATCACAACTGCGTTTGTTCACACCCCAAAAATTTAATGCTTAAATGCATTTTACTTTTGAAAGAAAGCAACTTCTTTTATTAGCATTTTGTGAACATTTAAAATTGAAAACTAAACAGATGTGTTATGCAACACAAACCCATTTACATGAATATTATATGCAAGAGAAGCCATTAAACAGAAATGAAGAAAATTCTGATTATCTACAAAGAGTTTGTCACACACACTGTGATCATTAATTATTTTAAGCGACAGTCTTGAATAACCTCTAGTAGACCTGTTATGGTTTTGTAAGATATATACTTACAAGTTCCTCGAGGTCCACGTCATCCTAAAATGTGGTTGTTGACGTAAGTACGCCAGTTCTTTTTTTTTTTATGTATTTATTGTTAATTTTACAACATTTTGCAGAAAACCATCCCCCATTTCTGTTTAATTCATTGTATTCAGTTTCAGTGTGATTAATTCTTAATTTTTTTATGGTAACAAATGCAGAAAAACAAATCGATAACTTGCATATCCAATTGATATAAAAGTACATATTTTCTTCTTCATAAACCAGATACACGTAAGTTTGGCATTGTTTTCTTAACAAAAGTGTGTCCATACCATTACTCAATAGCTCTTGAGTATATTGGTACCCGCAAACTGAGAGTGTTTTAAGACGTAAAGGCCTCATAGTACATATGTCAAGGTCACTGAGCAATGAAATTAGTAAAATGGTTTGTTGGTGTGACTCAATATCATACATCAAAGTTTAAGGTCACTGGCGATGAGATTAAATGAATTAAAGCCTAAAAATGTTCAATATTATTGTGCAATTACAAAGTGTGTCATAAACTTGACTCATTAAAGCTGTATTTCAAAGATGAGGGTCATAAACTGTGTCAATGGTAATAATTTAGAGAGAGTTTTCAATAGTCTCAATGATCGTTTATAAAAATATATCAAATTAAGAAAAAAATCAAATCCTTTGATACTGCGACAGGAAAAAATTATTATTATAATAGCTGTGTTGCAACCACTATTGAAATAACGACCACTATTGAAATAATTATATCAGTAGTGATTGAGAGTGCATTTCAATAACAAACATAGTTAGTAACCACTATTGAAATACGACCACTATTGAAATACATATATCAATAGTGGTTGAGAGTGCATTTCAATAACAAACATAGATATTAGCCACTACTGAAATACGCACACTATTGAAATAATTATTTCAATAGTAGGTGAGAGTGCATTTCAAGATAATAACAAACATATGTTTTAACCACTATTGAAATACAACCACTATTGAAAAGAAAACATAAAACAACTTTAGTTATCATATTTCAAAATCAATAAATTAGTTCATTGTATCTGAAAACAGAATGTATAAGCCTTAATTTTTTTTTAATAATGGGGATATTTCTATGAAGCTTGCAATGTGGTTTTGGTATTGAAATCGTTGTCAGCAACTGTTAAAATAATTATTTCAAATTATTTCAATATATATTGGAATCATTGTTCAAAGCACTATTGAAATCAATAATTTAATCCATGTTGAAATCTTTATTTCAAAAGTGAACATTATTTCAATAGTGGTTGCAACCTATGTTTGTTATTCAAACGAATCTCACCCACTATTGAAATAATTCTTACAATAGTGGTCGTATTTCAATAGTGGTTGAAACCTATGGTTATTATATTGAAATGCACTCTCACCCACTATTGAAATAATTATTATACCCCCCGCTTGAAAAGTGGGAGGGTATACTGTAATCGGTATGTCCGTCCGTCTTTCTGTTACGCTTTAGGGTACCCATCTCTTATCCGCAACTCCTCTTATACCACTGAGTGAAAGAACTACGAACGATAGTATTGTTCTCCCGCCTACGTCTAAGTCAATTCTCAAAAGTTAACATATTCGAATGATTTTCAAATTTTTTTTTTTGATATTTATATGAATTTTCATAAAACGTTACTTGTTTGGGATACTAATGAGAGATAACTCTATAATTTTGGTAAAACTTGTGTTTTTCACTATAGAAATCAATGGATAACGGAAAATATTTTTAAAACATCTCCCCCCCCCCCCCCCCCCCCCCCGTGAAACAAAGATTCTTTTTTACAGGTAATATTGACTGTCATTTTACAAATCTATGCCGAAGCTTTTTGTGTTTCACGGGGGGGGGGGGGCATATATTTATAGAAAAAAACCAAAAAAATGTTGATTTTTCACCAAATTTAAAGCTATTTACAGCTAAAAAATAATTGTATTTTATTAATTCATATATGTTTTATTTATTTGCGTAAAACATAAGAAAAGATATGAGATACATTTTATCATATCTAAGACTATTTCAAAATATGGTGATTCTTGAAAGTTTGATTTCACTAGAAAATATCGTCTACCCCCATTTTTTTCAAGAGCTGGAATTACTGATAATTTACTATCAAGCGCTGGAATTAAAATGATTAATCAATTACTATAGAACTGTTCTTTGTATTAAATAAAGATTTAATGGCCAAATTGCCATTAATATTGAATTTAATGGGTGTAAAATGTAGGCGGGAATCAAGAGTTAGAGTTCGTAGTTCTTTGATGAAACTTTCACAGAATCTTTATTACATATTGCCATTGTGCACCTCCTATTTTACTTTTTGATCCGACACATATTTTGGATTTCCCAGCCACAGAAAAAACATGCGACTTTGCCATTTTACTCAAATGGGAGGCAGGGGGTATCATTTAGTGAGGTCTTTGCTCACAGTACCTCTAGTTTCAATAGTGGTCGTATTTCAATAGTGGTTGTTACCTATGTTTGTTATTGAAATGCACTCTCAACCACTATTGATATAATTATTTCAATAGTGGTCGTATTTCAATAGTGGTTACTAAATATGTTTGTTATTGAAATGCACTCGCAACCACTATTGATATAATTATTTCAATAATGGTCGTTATTTCAACAGTGGTTGCAACATAGCTGATTATCAAAACTTCTCCATTACTAAAGAATATATATGCTAATATAAAGGTACTGAATAATCAGTAAGAAGTTATTGAAAACAACTGTCAATTTCAGAGGTTACTTTGCTTAACGTGATAAAAAAATAAGAATTTTCCTGTTTCGTACCAGCAGATTTCCACTGTGACTGTAGACAAGGTTTCCATTGTGTAGATAATGACATGCGTGACCCGAGATGATCAGATTCGTCAGAGCCTGTGTGCACTCTTCACGATCGTTCAGAAGCTTGTAATTTGTTTCATTCGTGATCAACATCTCTTCCTTTAATCTACAAAGAAATAAAGTTGATATCTGATTTCTTTTCTTAAATGAATTTAAGAATATCAATAGTTCAATAGTAATAGCAATGCATTTTTATGGGTTGTTGCAAAGTCGTTTTCCTTTACCCAAAATCATAGGCTAGGCATGCTAGATATAATCGTTTCTGTATGATAAGTGTAAGTATAACAAATAAATTTAATATACTTAAAGACTGTCGCAGATAGGACCAAACTGTACAAAAACAGAATACACCCGGGACTCTTGTCAGAGGTAAACTAAAATAAAAAGTGAATCAAATTATTCCTGAACCAAAAGCAAAAGTCAAAAAAAGATACAAATTCGGCACAATGTTAATAGATTCCTTTTCAATTACAACTTTATGTTCTAGATTTTTTTTCTGTTGAACGTCCCTCTCGAAAATTAGATTTTATTGTAGAAAATAACTGCTGATACAGTTAAAGATTTTTGTGTGTATAATAAGTAAGTTCTCAAGTTTACTTGAAATACAACTCATAAGATTTAATCTTTCGCTTACTCAATTTTTAATTTCCTTACTAGAGTAAATCTATATACACTGTAACTTCTTCCATACCGAAAATGACTAGACTATAGCATTTTATTACACAGTCAATAAGACTTCTTATGGGTATTCATTGGGAGTAATAGTAATAATAAGGATGATATCAAATTAACTATGAGTATTATAGATGGATAAAATTTCCCACATTTTTAAAATATTTTTATAAAACTTTATATTTATGTAAGAACTACGAACTCTAACTCTTGATTCCCGCCTACATTTTGCACCCATTAAATTCAATATTAATGGCAATTTGGCCATTAAATCTTTGTTTAATACAAAGAACAGTTCTATGTTAATTGATTAATCATTTTAATTCCAGCGCTAGATAGTAAATTATCATTAATTCCAGCTCCTGAAAAAAGGGGGGTAGACGATATTTTCTAGTGAAATCGAACTTTCAAGAATCACCATATTTTGAAATAGTCTTAAATATGATAAAACGTATCTCATATCTTTTCTTATGTTTTACGCAAACAAATAAAACATATATGAATTAATAAAACACAATTATTTAGTTGTATATAGCTTTAAAATTAGTGAAAAATCTGCATTTTTTTCGTTTTTTGTCTTTTAACATATGTTCCCCCGGTGAAACACAAAAAGCATTGGCATAAATTTGTAAAATGAAAGTCAATATTACCTGTAAAAAGGAATTTTTGTTTCACGGGAGGGGGAAGATGTTTTAAAAATATTTTCCGTTTTCCGTTGATTTCTATAGTGAAAAACACAAGTTTTACCAAAATCATAGAGTTATCTCTCTTTAATATCCCAAATAAGTAACGTTTTATGAAAAATTCATATAAATATCTATAAAAATTTTGAAAATCATTCGAATATGTTAACTTTTGAGAATTGACTTAGAGGTAGGCGGGAGAACAATACTATCGTTCGTAGTTCTTTGGCACATTGCAAAGATGAGGAGATAAAGGTCCATGTAATTCTCTCCTTATTAACTTCGATATGGAGGAATCTGAATATGATATTATAAAAAAGCAATACAAAAATCATCATCATTGTATACCTCTTCAATATTCCTTCTCATGAACGTGGAGAGATCTGTGAACTTTTTGAACTCAAATAAGACAACCTACAACAAAAGCATGCAAGTGCTCTTAATAAAGACAGTGAAATAAATGGTACATTTACATATTTTCACACAAACACATATACACATGTATAACATAAACTCATATCCACTTGCGCTTCGTTATTAGCGGACCTATTTTTCTATTCATATGAAGCATACTGTTCAAAACCATATACATGTGCGTGAAAAGACAAAAACAAACACTAGTTGTGGCCTTCATCTCGACATTTAGATATATGGACGGCGTATTGTCAATAAAAACTGGTACTTTTCATTCTATGTTGATACGATATATCCCAATGGACTTGAAATAAAAGATACCACAGAATCTTCCACATCTGTTTCATTTTTTTTTTATACATTTTACTAGAAAAATACGTTACTGGTAATCTAACAAAAAAGCTTTATGATAAACATGATGACTTTAACTTTTCAGTCCTCAACTTCCCTTACTTATGCAGCAATATACCCTTTTCAACTAGTATACCGGTGTACGGGGTTTATATATCTTAGTTGATGAGCTATGCAGGAGTATGCTCAACGTATGACCATTTCTGGAGTGAGGTAGGTTATTGACAAACAAGTAGATGAAACAAGAATATTAGCAGTCCATTTGAAGCCATCTTTCGTCAGTTCTATGGTCAATGCAATGACCTTTTCAGCAAAACAGAATCTATCATTAAATCAAATGCTGACTGACCTTTTTCATACTAATTGTTAAGCCATTATTTACACAGTAAATTCACTAAATTGTTGGCGGATTATTTCCCGATTATGACGAAGAGCACACGGCCGATGTGACCGGTCGATAGGGAATGCTTACTCCTCCATGGCACCTGATCCCACCTCTGATGTTTTAAAGGTCCGTGTTTGCTCTGCTTTGTATTTTTTGGTTTGTATTTTTGATGGACTTTTGACCTTGAATACTGTTCATTATTTCCATATAGGTTTCATTCACCTGTGTTATTAAACACATTTAATGTACCAGAGCTTTTCGTGAGTTTCAGTCTACATGGTGAGTAAAATGTTTGAAACACTAGTTGGCATGCAGTCTCCACATACTAGGTGATTAGGAGTCGTGAAAAACTGAGAAAGATTTTAATATTCCTGTATATAACATGTATAATGCTTACATATTCTGTGATATTGTCGTCCCGTAGCCTATAGTCCTGTGGGAAACTTCTCTTGTCCTGAAGTAGACAAACAGAACACCGCTTACCATCCCCTGCTTTCCATAGGATCTCACAGAGGGCGCCAATCAAAGACCGCTTCCGCTCAAACTCGGTAGGCTTCAGAGCACTAGGAAGAAAACGTGACTTTGCCTCACAGGTTGCAACTGTATCTTACATATATCATAGTTATGCCTCCTCCTTCCTTTACCTCAACATAACATAAACACCACATATGTTGAAATTGTAATTTATTGATGAAATAAATCTTGATATTTATGTGAATAATATTTAAAACAAATCTCTCTTCTCACATAATCTGATGTACAGCATTTCTATTTTATGAATCGGACAGATGTTGCATAATCCCACTTGTTTGTCTGTCATCAAAACTTTAACCTTGGTTACTTGTTACTGAATTCACTGAGTTTACTGAATATTGTGTCGAAAAAACACTCAATCGAGTTATGATTTATTAAGTTTTTAATTTCGATATTTTCTCATCTGCATTGCAGGTGACAAACTGTTTTCCCTGTACATGTACTGTGAATTTTTAGCTCATGATCTTGAAGGTATAAAACTAAATTTTCTAAAATTCATTACCCAAAGTTGTATGAAGAGATCTTTCAAGATGTAACATTAGTTTTGCACCCCAAAAGCAGGTCACCAAAATCCTCTGCATTGACTTGTTAACATAAAATTTTTATCATATCTGCCTTGGTATCAAACAATTGGTATTTACCTTTGTGCAAGAATGTTTGAAACATATTCTCTGTCAAAGATGAGCTGTTTTATTACGTAGGCCTGCACTGCTAAAATTAGACCTCGCGATCCGCACTGAAAGGGAAAAAAAATAACTTGAAATCAAATTGAAATTTTTATTATCCTTTAGACTAAGTAGATTTGAGTCCGATTTAAGTTAGTATCGACGTGACTTAAGTATCCATGCACATGTTGGATTCATTTTTTATTGGTACAAACAATACAGATTTGTATTGCTGTTTAAATGCTTAGAATTTCACTCCTGTATTGTCGCAAATTGAAACAAAAATATAGTATTGGTACTGAAAACTCTGCAACTTTTTTGTTCGTGTAAGCATTATTGGTAGGGTATTTTTGTAAGTGCGCTGACGCAAACAGTGATGCCGAACTTTAAATATGGTAACCATGTAGGAACCATAACAAATTAATGGGTCATATAACGCTTGATTTCAGCATTAAAAGACAGGGTAGAAAATAGAATGAATGAATTCTGTATTTTTACTACAGTTTAAGTTTTCTACCCAGATAACAATTTTGCAAAATACTTTCCAATTAATGATGTATCCATAAAAAGCTAATATTTCATAGTTGTTCCATTTATAATCAACCAGTTTAAACCTACATATGCATTAAAGTAGGTTTATTAAATTTTTAAGTCTTGTGAAAAAATCAAAATTTTAAATTGTAGCACATTTCAATGCTAATAAATGTACATTTACATTTATCCTTCAATAATTCTAGATAATTTTCAAATCCATAAATTATATGCTCAATAATGTTTTGCAATGGTTAAATAGGTATTCATAATATGATATTATAGTTTTCCAAATTCGTTCAAAATATTCACAGATAAATTATAAAATACATCAGACACTTTGATCCAAAAAGTCTACTATATTAATGCAGAATTAATATATTTAACATTTTTGATGAGATAGAAATTTAAACTCACCCTCTGTGTTTGTAATCCCCAGGGGTAGGGACTCGTGGGGTCCTGGAAAGTGAATGACGACTTCTTCCATTCTCTACAAAATGAGTGGACTGTCGAACCGTGAAGGATCTCTCTAACCAACTGTAAATCAATTCAAGGATTATTAAAGTATTTTTTAAATAGGCTAAAATAGTGTTTTTAATTTTTCATTAACATCAAAAAAAGATTGGACAGTGTGTCTATCCTTTGGATTTCGGATTTGTTAAACTTATACAGAATATCAAGAAATAGAAAAAAAAAATATCTGTGTTTCGTGAAGAGGAATTATCCTAATTAATCGCTATATATCATACTGTACATGTACAAATAATCTTACCGTTGCTGTGTGAACCGTTATGGGCGTCCCACCTAAATTTCGTCCCGATCTGGGGCGGACCAAACTTCCATCTGAGGGTAGAATTAACGAAATTTCCGTCATTGTTATTTATCCTCCTTAAGTTACAGGTATATATACACAGTACTACATGTACTAACACAAACAGATACTAGTAGGACTCCAATGTGCGCCATCAAGAAAGTCAATCTATGAATTTCAATTAGAATAATGGAAGATACTGTGGTGAATTCCGATACAATTTAATGATGAAACCACTGAAGCAAGTCAGATAGGAATCAGAGCAAATTATCTTATTTAAATTATTTACGCAATTTAAAAAATATAGACTAAAGTCCATCCTTTTCTCTGAAGAAAGTGCAACCGCGTCACCTCGCACGTGTAGATTCATCCATTTCCGCCAGCATTTAAAAACTTCTGATGATATTATTTCTCCAATGGGGAAAATATCCAATACTTCATTAATAGGGAGAGAGAGACAGCAAAGAGCGCAATTTCAATTTATCAATCTTATTCTGTCAATTGCACAAATGGAACTTTTACAAGGTATTATACAGATTAGAATATTGACAAACTTTCCTGGCTATTTGTTACAAGAGTTTGCGCAGTTTTTTTTATTGTAATGGTATGTTTTTTGTTCATTTCATTCTGCAAAGACTAATGTTTATTTTATGTAAAATGATAAATTGTTTAAAAATGCATTTCGTTTTATGAGCTATCAAGTGCTGAAGTGATTTTTCAGAATGTCAATATTTCATACCATAAAACACTATATAGAGTCTACGTCATACAAATTTTATGTCTAAATTTATATAGCTATATAATGTACATAATTATGTAACCAAAAATGATTTATTTCAAGCCTCATAATGTTTGTTTTACAGATATGGAACATTGCTAAATGATGCTGTTTTAGTGCATGTAAGAATGGAGAGTGGGAAAAAAAGTAAATGAAAGTGCAGTGTCTAAAAATTATTCCTTGCGGTATATAAACTCGAAACTAATTGTAGCACAAATATCATGTTTCTTTATATAAGGTATTTTTCCAGAGCAGCTATTACAGAGCTTTTTTCTGGCGCTCTTTTCAAATCTTTATTAAAGGCTTCCTGGTTTTCTAAATTAATTCGCATAAGTTTTTCTCTCTCTCTCTCTCTTTCTCTCTCTGTGTAAACTTACCTTTATTGAGATGAACTTCAGGCCAAGATTCTACGTAGAACGTCTTCACTCTCTGTGTAAGTCTTGTCGCTTTTTCATCGTCGGCTGCAGGACTGTTGAATCGAACACGCCTCTATTAATAAAAATTGCGAGAAAATGAAACGATTTCTGATTTTGGCTATTCTTTTTCTCGATTCTGATATGTTTAATTTATCGCCATCTTACACTGCATTGTATTTTCACATCTGCCCTATCCATGGTAATATAAACTCTTATTTCGTACATATACAGAAATTAATACAGTTTCAATCCCTGAAACTTTTTAAAAAAATGAAATTAACAAATAAACTCTGCAAAATTTTGGAGCAGAATATATATATATATATTTTCCATATTATCGATGTTCGGAGATCGGTATTGAAGAACACCCCCCTTTCTTTTTAACTTCTGAATATGATTTTACATTAAAGCATCTCAAATTAAAAAGAGTGCAAATTTTTGAAGTTATCTTTTTGTCTTTAAGCTTCATTGCACAAAGTCCTTCACAAATATATATCTGATTTACTGGCAATGAATATTGAATTTTTTTTTATTTCCAAAGCATACATGCAGAGATAATAGTTTTTAAAGTGAGTTGATAAGAAAGACGTGCATGTTAAATTAATTAGCCTTTGTGAGATAAAATCCTAGAAATACGAGTTATCACAATATTGATTATATAAAGTGTATCAAATTATATTACGGTAGTCATGAGTAGTATATTATGATATTTTCCAGATTTCTTTAAATTCTGCAACTATTAATTGATTAATCGGTGTTTTCACGGGTTGGGGTGAAAATCGACACCTTTTAGTTCTGAGTTTAAGGAGGCAGGGTACATCGATTTCTGCTATCTTCCGTTTGCTAAGCACTCTTGACTTGAAGTAATATCAAGTGATTTCTACAAAAGCTGAATTATATCAAGTCAGGTCTCTGATAGTGCAGCTTTATTACCTTTTAATCTTCCTGCAAGAATACAGGACCATTTTATTGCTGAAGTTTTAATCAATACAACCAGAAACTTGAAGAACAATGGTGTGGCTTGACTACGTTGAACCACTGTTTTATAAAGAGTGTGGGTGAACTATTTGCACTTTGTCAACGAAAATTTCGTTTATTAAAACAGAAGTTCTAAAGTATGATTTCTATTTAAAAGACAACAAAACGTTTTTCTGGCCAAATACATGTAAATTTTTTTTAAATTATTTTAAGTGACAAGGAGTTTGGGCGATCAGCTACATGTATGGACAGACTTGAGACAGTAAAGTTTTGCGAGAGATTTGGGGGTAAAACCACAGCATTCAGTGATCTGTGACAAAAAAACCCCTTCAGATCTACATGTTTTAAGTAAATAACATAGTATGAAAAAAAAAATAAGAGAAAAAGAAAAAAAAAATTATTTGTGAAGTTAATTAGAATGTGGGTGCAAGATTCAATAATAAAAAGAATACGTACATGAACACACTTTACGTCCTGTAAATTTGAGGCAAATTTGAAAAATTCTGATCTCAAAACATGGCATGTGTTAAAATGAAATTTGAAGTAAAAAAAATAGTATGTTAACTGATTTTAAATTGACTAGGCTTTCACCAAATTTATTATTAAACATAAAAATGTAATATTAGAAGTACGAAAAGCCTTAAATATATACTTTTGTGCATTTAATACAAATTTTTATTGTTTAAAGAATCGATTATATTCAAAGTTTTCTCCTGCAAAACTATCTGCAAAGAAAATATTTATTTAGAATTAAATGGCATTATTAATGCACAACTGCCACAGTGAAATTAAATAGACCGGTACATTCAATGCCAGGAACATACTGATATTTTTAAAATTAAGTCTAGATCACCAACTTGCAAAGGTACTGATTTGTTGTCTTTATGCCCCGGGATCGAAAGATCCCTGGGGTATACTGTTTTTGTCCTGCCAGTCTGTCTGTTTGTCTGTTGTTAACATTAACCTTGCCCATAACTATTGTACTGTCAAGGGTAAGTGTATACCACTTCAGTCTAGTCGCACTCCAGAAATGAATTGCCCTGTGTTTCACAAACACATCCTGTTTTTCTTTTTCTTTAATATAAGATGTTTGACAATGCCAAGCAAAACATGAACAAGGGGAATTTATCATCATACATAATAAAACTAAGGCATAAAATGAGAATTTATTGAAAATTGGGTTTATCATTTTTTTTTTTATAACACATCATGTACATATGATTGTTACCTAAGAATTTAATGAACAAAATCCATAAACAAAAGTGGGGCTTTCCTGAATTCTGCCATCGTCATTTTTGGTAAAGGATTAATTTTTTTTTCTTTTTTAAAATTTTTCAGCTACCTACAGTTTTAGATCATATAACTTGGCACACAAGTACCTTAAGATTTTGTTGCATCTTTTTGTTTACAAATTGAAGGATTTTTATCCTTCGAGGACCCATGCTGTAAGATTACTTTTTAAAATAATTTACATGACTTTCCTTTCTAACAAAATTTTCTTGCAAACAAATTTATCGAATTAACAATATATTAAATTGAAATAGACTGCAAAATTATATAGGAAATTCAGTTACTAAAAATAGAAATTTCTGTGAAATGTAACTGCATCTCCTTCAGCCGATCAATATAACTTGGCACACAAGTCCAGAAGGTGCATCAGATTTTTTTTATTTCTGAACGGTGTTGCCGTGAATAAAAACATTGATTGACTGCTCTTTCAGTTTTGTCCTTGGGACTAAGTTGAATCCTTTTTGATCATGAAGATTTTGAGTAGTTTGTTTTCTGTGAAATTCTCTCTCTCAGCCCCTACAGTTTTGGTCTGATTTCAATATAACTTGGCACACAGATAGACCCACGTGTCTTGTTTGCATCCGAGGCCATTCTTTTTCATTTTACAACTCACAGTGTATATCCACACAAGTGATATTTAATTCTGTGCATCGGTTTTTGTAAAACAGTGTTGCCAACAAAAATATTTCTGTAATAAACCAGCATTTTCATTGCTTTTATAACTTGGCACACAAGTAGACTACACTAAGATACATAATTCTGTGCATCAGTTTTTTTTATTTCGAAAGGAGTGAAACAGGAAAAATTTCTGGAAATTGTTTCAAAATGCTGCTCTAATTTTGTTATTTTAATATAACTTGATCTACATGTACATAATTCTTTGCATCGGTTTTTGATTTCAATGAACGGTGTTGCCATGGTTACTAAAAGTGGAAATTTCTGTGAAATTGTTTCAAAATGCTAACAAAAACAAAAACTTACACAATACATTAAGGTACATAATTCTGTGCAAAAAATGCATTAAAATACATTTTTATTGAATTGCTAAAAAATCAATAATTGAATTTTAAAAAATCTTGATTTTATGGCCTACCTTAGATTTTTTTCTTGGTTTACAAACTGAAGGATTTTTATCCTTCGAGAATTTAAAGTTAAAAAATTTACATGACTTTTTTTAAAAATTTTCTTGCAAACAAATTTATCGAATTAATAATATATTAAACTGAAATAGACTGCATAATTATACAGGAAATTCCGTTACTGCACAACTGCACTTTTTTTGGTTGTCCACATTCCAGAAGTCAGATTTTTTTTAAATTGATTGACCTACTTATCCTCTAAGTTGAATCCTTTACAAATATATTGTTTAACTTCTCTCTCTCAGCCCCTGGGGATGATAAACCCACGTTCTTTACAGCATCCGAGGCCATCCTTTCATTTTACAATTCACATATATATCCACTATGATATTTACGGCATCGCGTATCTGTAAAACATAACTAAAAATGAAATAAACCAGCATCTCCATTGCTTTTAAAGGTAAAGATCTCGAAGAGGGGAAAACAGGAAAGGATGAAATAATAGCCTAATTTTGTTATGATTTGATTATTCACATCGTTATTAAATGATCAGTGTTAAAATACCAAACAAGAAAATTTAAAATGACAATAAAAAATCCATTAAAATACATTTCATTCAATTGCTATAAAATTAATAATAGAATTTTTGAAATCTTGATTTTATGGCATTATCGATCAGAATTTATAGTTTTAAAAAAGATCGATTTATTTTAATTCTTCTGGAAATTTTACAGCTGAGTTGATAGGCACAAACATCTATTCTACCGGTTTTATATACAGACATAAGTACGAAGCATCGGAAGGAAAAGCTTATGTGTGAAACTCAAACAAAAAATTAAGAGAAATATTTAGCTGTAGTTAAAGATTTTTATCACATAAATTATCTATGTAAATTTAGACTTTCCTGTCTCAGGTTGCAAATCTTGAAATGGATTGGATATATATGAAACCCCATAAAAAATTAAAATATCAACAAATTAAAACCAAATTTCCAGACTGGCAGATATAAACAATTGGAAATTTTTTTTTGTTTTCACATATGAGCATCTTTACTGCTGTCAACTATCATGTCCTGACTTAGAAAAATCATTTCATATTTGTATTAGTTTTAAAATTTGATCATTTTTGTTTATCTTTATATGGAGCTCGTCTTCTAAAGGAGATCGAAATAGTCTAAAAATGGCCACGACCACCCAGCCCCTCTACATCCATAATATAGTTCGTTTTGAATTAATTTTTAACTTCTTTCATAGCATTGCATATCATTTTACGTGCAAAGGCGTATGAAAATGAATCGAACCTAGCTTGAACACATGGAAGGTATATATGCATCTATGTGTGTGTACTTTGTTCAAAGTTTTCTCCAAGCACTGTGCCAGGGTACATGTACTTCTGGTAAAACCCTGATTGATACAATGTTAAAAACCCTATCGAATGATACTTTAAATGAGTTTTACAAATTGTCATATTTAAAAAATAATCGTTATCAATTACATGTGTAGATTATTGAGATATTAGAAATGTCATAAGTTAGGACAAGGAAATTAAGGCACATGTATGTACCATCCATTCTTTAATAAATAATTTTATAGGCTTCTAAAAATCCATTTCAGTCTAACTTTGCCGAATTTAGTTTGTTTTCCTTCTGTTGAGTACAATTTTAACCACAATTACAGTCAATGTGCTACTAAGAATTATATATAACTTCAGATTGTCTACCTACACAGGTACATGTACATAGCTAAACGTGCTAAATAATTATTTTAAAACATGCAGCCTTGTACAGTGTATGTGTGTTCATTCAATCCACCAATATGCATCAAATTTATACCAGTTTATCATATATTATAACGTGAACTTGAAATAATTGAGGGAAAGTCAAATGCAGTATTGTGCACTGTTCAAATATAAAATTTAGATCCGCGCGCTAAATTGTCCCAGAAGATCACGCGGAACAGGTCGCGGGACATATCACAAAAGCTAAAGCTAGGGAATATTTCGCTATGTTACAAAACGTTTTACTTTTAAAATAGCAAAATCATACTATACCTTATTCTTTTTATTTAAGATTTAGAAAACTCCGTTAAAATCAGTAGTAAAATTATGAAAAACCGTCATCACTGTAGGTCATTTCATGGGCACGTCATGTTGTCAAAGACGCTTTGTGACCTCTCGGAAATACTCGGGCGTTATCATACACCCTCACAAATTATCTCATTATTAATAAAACATTTAGCTAGCTTCTGATTAAACATGAAAAAAAAAATTTAACTTCCAACTCAAATAAAATTGAAGAAAATAACACCATTTTACAGTTGGAATAAAATAGAATTATGTATAGATGTACTGGTAGACAATCATTGTTCGGGATCGTTATTCAGAATATATCAATTAAAAACATTGTAAGTGTAGGAAACTAGGAGGGTGGGGTATGTGATAGAGGAAAACAAATGAAACTAGCAAGGACAAATCAATGACATTAAGGGAAATTCTCACATCAACATCTGTTATCTAACTTTCATCTCAAAATGCGACCCAAAATAATACAATGGCTATTTTTAGCAATTTAAAAATAGTTTTATATACACTGACACATGTTTAAAATTGGAAATCTAAACAATTAATAATTGGTGATATACCTATACTTAGTGCAACCTGATGGCGACAGCAAGGTGTATGGTGAGTTTGTAATTGCAGTACTTGCTACTTACTTGGTTTGCAAGACATAGAAAGTTTGGGTTTTTTGGAATTTTATTTGCAAGATGAGAAAAAAATTCTTTATTTTGAGTAAAATTTCTAGGAAGTGTTGTTTTCTATATGCCTTGGTATTTATTCCTAGGTCCTGAGTCCTGAGGTACAACATCAGATACAGGCAGTAGTGTACGGACAGTGTGCGGGGGATGCTATTGGACTGTTGACAGAATTCTTAACCAAACAAGAGGCTAAACAAGTAATTATAAACATACACTATTTATTATCTATTCCTTGAATTTTAAGATCTATGGAACAACCTTTTAATAGACATAACACATTTCACAGTGCCATTTACATTTACAGTTCAGGCAGCTTTGATAATTTGGAATTACAAACATACTGAGATAATATATAGGATTTTCAATTGAACATATCATGTAAGGTTAGGGGAAAGGGTCTCAGTTTTGCTTCAGGGGTATCACTATGGCACTTTTTGAAAAGTTTTACATGTGCTTTCAGTATTATGGAACATTGAAGAAAAATTTGGAATACCAACACAAAGTCATCGTTGGTGACTTTCACAGAACACGATGGAAGGAGGGTGATTGGACAGATGACTCAGACCAAATGATCCTCATCCTGCAGTCCATCACAGATAACAATGGAGAGGTAATTACTGAGTCTTGGAATTACTGATTAACAGATATCAATGAAGAAGTGAGTAAGGCCATCTTTAAAAAAATGTTTGGTTGCCCCTCCTGACCGTCTGACATCATCATTGGCCCAACTCAAAACTTTTTTTTTACATTCCAGGACACAATGTATTTTTTTCTTTATTTATTCTCTTGTCCCATCAACAAATATGATAAAATTTTATGGAAAAAAGGTTTTCCTAACCTATCTACTGACCTAATAATTTGACCCTGAGTCGGGAGAGGGCAAGCAAACAATATCTTAAAGATGACCTAACTTTCAAGTAAACTACAGACTCTCAGGTGATATGAAAGTGTCGTGAAAGTGTATGATAATTCTAATTTGAATTAGTTTTTATACAATGATTCTAAATTGAACTTTATTTTAAGATTAGATTTGTTAGTCATGTAGTATTTTAAATTTTCATGCTTTTCAGACTCTTTGTTTGATATGATATAAATGGTGTGTTTTAGGTAAATTGTAAAGACATTGCTGGTCGACTGAAGGAATGGATGTTAAAGGGAATACCAGAGCTGGGGGACGCTGGGGGGCTGGGGATTGGACGAACTACACACTCTGTCCTCCACCAGAGAAACTTTTTAGATGATCCACATGCTGTATGTATCAGTTAGATTACTATCTGCAGTTTAAGCAAAACTGGCAACCAAATATAAACTAAAAATAATGAACTACATGCATCCGCTTGATGAACCAATCATAAAGAATTTCTATATTTTATTTATTGATAATTTATTCATGAAGTTTTTGATTTATCAGAGAATAATGGCTGCATTATCTTTTTGATCTTTGTGACAACCACAATAGAATAAGGCAAAACAAAGGATTACTATTAAATAATATGGTACTTTGATTTTATTTATTGTTCCAGGCCTCTGAGCATGTGTGGAGAGAAAGCCAGTGTTACCTGGCACCAAATGGAGCGGTGATGAGGACTTCGATTTTAGGGGTACATAGATTTGATGATCTGGAACAAGTGGCCAAAAATGCATCTGATGTAGCCAAGGTTACACACTATGATCCCAGGTTTGTCTGTCTTATAATGTAAAAAATCAAAATGTGCATTTATTGTCTTCAGTTGGTTGGCATTATTTTTTTTCACTGGAAAAAGTTTTATTACATTTTATTCCGTACAGAAAATTAATGTTAGACTGAAGTTAAAGCACTACCTTCGAGAGATTTATTTACGCCAGGCGTTTCTTTTCGTAGTTTTTTCAAATAATTATCAAGAGAAAAAATAAAAATACACAATTCATACAGCTATGATAATTGATTTTTGTCGGGATTTCAGATGTCAGGCTTCCTCAGTTGCTGTGTCTGTTGCCATAGCAATGATGTTACAACGAAACAAAAAACACCTGGACAAGGCGGGACATTACAATATCAGCCTCATTATCAAGGATGCTTATGACTATGCCGTCAAATACCTCGACAATGAGGAACATGTGAGTTCTTTTTTTTTAATCCGACTTCATAACCCTGTTTATAATTCAAAACTTAGGTATTGCTATCTTCTATGACTTTTTGAAGACTTGTTTGATCACAGAAAGGAGCTGTAGGTGTCCTATTACTCTGTTTCTTTTTTTGTACCATATCTGCTGTCACTGTGGAATTATCAATGTTCGTGGGGGGACTAATGTTTGTGGATCACCCTTATCAACAAATTTACAGCCCCATGAGGAAATGTTTTTGTCAACATATTTATTCATTGAATCATCTGTATATACGACTTACCCACAAAATTACGTTGGATTCCTAAGAACCAACTTAATTTTGCTTGCCTATGAACATTGACCCCCCACTAATTAAAATGATTCTACGGTATCTGTTTAGTCACAGTATTTTTTTTTCAGGACTGTACTATAGTAGTATGTTGTTTTTCGCAAACAATAATACATATTTCATATCAAGATTGACTCTATATGTAACTTTCATGGGCCATTGAATCATGGGATACATTGAAATTAAAGGAATGGAAAAAGAGAGATAACTTCTTAAAATTTTTCTATTTCTGAAGATATGTAATATCTCATCATAACTTTCCATACTTTTAATATTTTCTGTAGAAAACAGAACCCCTGGCAAAAAAAAAGAGATGTTTCTTACAATTTAATTACTTCTTGTAGAAAAAAGAACTTCTGATGTATATGAAATGTACGGACATTAAGAAACTGGAGCTTGATGAAGCAGGGAAGATTGGCTACACTTTTAAATCAATGGGGTCAGCTTTTTGGGCACTCAAACAGAAAGATTTCCGCAAGGCAATTACCAAAATTGTAATGCAGGTAAGTTTCAAGAGACACTTATATTTTTGGTCTAATTGTTAAACAGTTTGCCATTGAAGCCTGCAATGTAATGTATATGAAGATACCATGAATTTTACTTTTAGGGAGGTGATGCAGATAGCAATGCCTGTGTAGCTGGTGCAATGTTAGGATGTAAACTTGGTCTAGAGGCCATTCCAAAGTCATGGAGGGGAAAATTACTACACAAAGATTGGCTTGATCAACAAATATCTAGGTAAGGCATGGCAAAGAAATTGGGTCAAAATATTTGTAGGTATTAAGACATAGTTACAAATTTGAAACAACAGGTAGCTCAGTTTTGTTTAAGAAGGCATGACTGAACACTTAAATTGGATAAGCATGGCTTTGTAATTAGGTATAAAAGATGCTGTGTGATTAAGATCATTTTTGAATAAAATATTGTTTGAATTATCAAGGAAAAGGAACACCAGCCCAGATTCACTATAAATGCATGTCATTACATGTACCCAATGTATCTTTATATTTATTCATTGTAGGTATTTCACAATGATAAATGAAGGAACCACAGAAAAAAAGGAAATACCGTCACAGAATGCAGAAACGTAGACCCATAAAAAGGTTGATTTAACTTATTTAAAATGTGTAGTGACCATCATATTTACAAAATGAAGAAAAGCTACAGAATTGTTTGATAAATTTATACTTGAACACATAATACGATTATAATGTTACCACCTGATATAAAATAATTAGAATAGTTTCATTTGTATTTAAAATTTGGATTACAGTGTTTATTTCAATTGCCTTCCTTGGCCAAATGCAGATTTTTGTTGTATTAACGTCAAGGCTGTAACTAGGCTCAAATTTTTAGTGAGGCAAGGGTTCTGGCCAGTGATGCGGCTTAACAGGGGGAGGGGGATCCTGAAACCTGGGTATAGAAAATAAAAGATTTTATCCTTATAAATATTTTACGTTTGGAATTGTCGCCCGCATGACACAGTGGTTAGAGCTCATGCTCTAGATAGCTAGAGTGGCACACTAAGGAGTTGATCCTTACATCGCGGGTTCGAATCCGACTGCGGGATATGGAGACTGGTCCTTCGGATGAGACCTCAAAAACCGAGGTCCTAAATCTTCCTATGTCACAGTAAGTGATGGCACAAAAATGATCTCTCTCTGTTCAATTATCTTCAGTGACCCTGAACAGATTTAAAACTTGCAGCCCTCCACCGGCAAGTAGTGGTGTCTCAATACGAAGGAAAATTTTTAGAAGGGATGTTAAACAATCAAACAATTTACAAAACAAACATTTTGAATTATATTTTCCAATGATGCATTCTAAATGAAAATGAGGTAACCTGGTGAGATCAAAAATATACAGAAAATGAAACAAAAGTTCAAAATATTTATATAGCACGAAGACACACATAATTTACGAGTTCAATGAAAAACTTTTCACTTTTCAGAAAACTCTTAAAATTTAGTGAGGCATTTGCCTCACTTGCCTCAATGGTAGTTACGGCCTTGAACGTGCCATTTGTTTTTTTCTGAACTTAAAAATAAACATAACACCTGACCTAGAAGATAATACACATATGATCATGTTAATATGTAAAAGGCATTCAATATTATTCATTAACTTATATAGTGTTTTTCAACTTGTGCTTTTTCTTATTTTACACATGTTCTGTATCCTGTTAATGACAATATAGCTTAAGTTACGGGTACTCTTCAATTGCCATTTTTTTGTCAAAATTTAAAAGTTTACATTATCACATCTTCACAATGTTAAGGTTTAGCGATATATTTCCTCTCACAAATCCTTGACAAAGTCACTGTTTTAAAGTCTGGTTAAATTGCTACTATGAAGTATTTTGTATTTCATTTGTTCCTGATCTACATGTAGCACTATAAATGAAAACAACTTTTATTTTAGGAAAATTTTGTAAATAAATACAACTTGTCTTATTCACCAGTAATGTGGGATTTGTCCTCTAGTTACCTCAAATTAAATATCGGAGTTTGATTTTTGAAAAATCCTCCCAAACACAATTTTAAAAGATATATGTTGTGGCTTCGCGCCACTTAAAAAATATGGATTTGAAAGATATATTCTCATTGGTTGGTTTATAATTAACCTTATGTAACCCCAAACCTGACTTTCACATAGCATTAAGCAACTTGTGAACTTCTGTCAAGATTGTGAAGATGGCATTATCAGTGATGTATGTGTTTGTATCACATTGACATACCCAATATATAAAATGCTATGTTCTTTAGTATTAAAAAGAGTTATTTTAGGGGAAAAGAACTGAAATTAAATACCAGGTATTATATATCCTAAAGGCTAATACATATTTATAGACATAAGAATTCCTTTAAAATGTTTATTTTTGTTGGAAATCTATATTAGTACATTACTGTGTCATTTAAATGTTTCTTTCTTTGTAAAAATGTCACTGCTATGATTTAGGTAAAAAAAAATATGGTCACTCCAAAAAAGTGTCTTCATTTTATAATTTTTTCTTTAGATTCCTCTGTTTATTCCAAACTTTCATGTTAACATGTATGTCAGTATGGCATTATACACAATTTTGTAAGGGGACAATCATTAGAGAATGCATATTTAAAGCTGTGTGTTTTGTTTTATTTTTAAAGGGTGCAATAAATTGCTGCCATGTTTTATACAAAGCTAGCTGCTGCTGTTACCAAATAAAATAATTAAGTTACAGGATTTTATTGTGAAATACATTGTAATTTTGAATAAATGCTTATAATGATTTATGAAGTCAATTTTTGTCATTTGGTGATAAACGAAGGCAATCAGAAGATAGAGCTCACCTCAGCAAAACTGTCTTGCAAAGTTACTCATTAAGAAAATGTAGGTTAAGTCCAGCACCTAAAACAATTTTTAGAGTATTTTTGGTCATGAAAAAACTGAATAACCTGTTTTCTAGCTGCACAACTAGCGTTTTGGCTTATTTTTAAGTGTTTTACTACATATTTAAATACTACATATTTAACAATTCAAACTCATCTGGAAAATGTAGGTCAAATCCCGTATCCAAAGCAACTCTGGTAGTGTTCAGCAATAAATGTATCTTCATGATCAGTGCAAAGTTGGTACCTTAGCATAGGGCTTGTAGTAGATCTCGCATCCATAGCAAGCCTTACTTACGTAGTGTGCATCCTCAGATGACTTGTTTGGTCAATACACTAAAACTCGGTTATAATGAAGTCACAGGAACCTACGAAATTACTTCACTATATCCATAATTCGTAATATCCGTATAAGGCATTCATTTAATTCATATACTTGGGGATCCAAGATAACTTCGCTATATCCATGAATTCGCAATTGCAATATTCGTGTTCGTACTAAATGAGTCTTACTGTAATAGGGCTTGAAGTACCTGAATCAGCTCAAATTAAACTATTGGGGAGAAGCATTTTGAACAATATGTGTTTGTGAAGCACTGATTCTCGCATATGACAGCTTAAATATGGCGAAGATTGAAATTTTTGAATTGCGAGTCAAAATCCAAGGTCAATGACAAAAGGTCAAAATTGTTAATTTGTATCCATAAAGAGTACGTCTTATCACAAGAAATACACCTGTGAAATATAAAAGACTTAAGTATGAAGTTTTTAAAAAGTGTGTCACAGGCACGTAGCATCGTTTTTGAACGTGGGGGGGGCAGACAATTATTTTTTTACTTTCCTGCAAAAAAAAAAAAGCCCAAACTCGAAAACCCTATCCTGTATAGGCTTTCGTAACTGGTAAAATGAGTACCTATATCATCTTGCAAAATAATTTTTTGGGGGGAAGGTTGAACTTTTATGAAACAACATTTAAGTCATTACCTTGACAAAAAACTTTAAATTTTGAAATAATGCTTCGTATATATTTATAGCACCGCCGAATCTGTTTCTTATTCGGAACTGGTCAAACAACTGTACCTATGTGAAGTATGAAAACCCTTGGTTCAACTGTTCAAAAGTTTTGGCCAAGGTTAATGTTGATATCTTTTTGGTAAAACTCCATATGGTCAAGACCAAGAGGTCAAATGGTGGTACCCAAAAGAAAGGTCTTATCAAAAGGAATACATGTATCTGTGAAATATAAAAGTTCATTCATGTAGCTCCAATCAATCAATTTGTTTTTTTATACAATTATTAGATTTATAGCTAGAATTTGACTAGGACTTATATTGGCCTTTAAAAAATTGCACTATATCCTTTTTTCTTGACTGCCGAATAGTTCCTGGAACGGGTGGAATTTTTTTTTTTCAAGCGTGTTAAAGACGTTGACAAAGATATTACCCGCCATATTTGACTGATTTGGTTTGACAAACTAAGTCTAAGAATCTGCAGTCTTCAGCGATGACTAGTGACAATAAACAACATAAATTCAAGAGATCTGTGTATTTTTAGTCAAAAGCCTACACAGAATTCGTGTCACTCTGTTCATATGGCCTATGGAATTCTTTACAGGTGTATGATCCCTGACGTTGCACTGATTGAAAGATGGCAAGTAAAAAGCAAAAGACAGCAGAATACACGTACACAAAGCTTGCTGACCTACAAGCAAACAGTATTGTCAACGTGTTTGGTGTTGTTAAATTTGCCAGACCGCCAACGAAAACGCGAGGATCAGGTATAAATTTACTGATCTGTTTCACTGAACATGATGAAGTACCTCATAACTTGGTTCACCATTGAAAAATGTAAAGGATTTTATATTATTTCTGAATTTTCTCAAAAATAAAAACAATGCTTTTCTTGTTACAATAAGTACATATTGAATTTACCATTAATATGGTAAATTCAGTGCAAAGTTGGTACCTTAGCATAGGGCTTGTAGTAGATCTCGCATCCATAGCAAGCCTTACTTACATACATGCCAACTTTTGAAAATTCCCATGGGGGATTTAGCGCGTGACGACAATTTTCAAAGCTTTAAATTCGCGACATTTTGTCGTGAAATTAAATGATTATGAAATGATTTTTTTTTATTTATAATATTGATATCACTTATCAATAAAACTCAAGGATTAATTTACCACAAAAAATGTTTTTCTTTCCAAAATTGAAATATTTTTGCTAAAATACTGGTGCCTCTCTCACTAAAGAAGGGGTATTTAGTTACATATATATAAACAACTTTTTTTCTACCAGGACAGAATTTAGTGAAAAATTGAAAATTGTACAACTTTAAAATCATTTTTTTCAAAGGCTAAAAATAAATGAGGTGTTGATACTGTAAAGTCCTGTTTCTAGAAACATTTTTTTATTTATATTTCAATTAATTAGAAATTTAATAAGATATTAAATTTACAGAAATTTATACCACCTATCCAAAACAGAATTATTTTTTTTTTTATAGTCATGAAATTTGTCAGGCTTGATGGTGCCATGTGGGTATTTCCTTAAGTCATGCACATAGATCTACCTAACATATTACTTTTGGGAGAAGGGAGGGAAAAGAAATTCTAATTGACATACACTTGATTGTTTCATCTTAATTTTTTAATAATATTTTAACTGGCAAACTTTACAATATTTTTCATTTTTTTCATTATAGGTAGATAAAATCAGCAGCTATGTTTTATTAGTTTTCTACTTTCGTTTTCAAAAAACGATCTCTTTGGATTCCGTTTTTATTGTTTGATTTGCATTTTATTGTCTTTAATTTATATTTTTAATAAAATGACAAACAACTATCTTGTTAATCTATGTGTTTCACCTTGCATACCCTTTAAAACTAACAAGATATATCCCTAATTGCCCCAAGCTATAAGCTTCTTGCTCCAGTGGACAACTTCGTGCGTTCAAGCGTGAAGTGATTTCCTGTGTCTAGGCCTAATTAACATCTGGTTAAATAAACAATGAAACTTATCTGTGTGCATTGAATAAACAAGTCTGACATTGTTATCCCGATTGTCAAAATTCAGCGGTAGGGAATTACTTTTAAAATCGGAAATTTTGGTGATTTTTTTTTCAAATCGGGAAATAAGGGCAATTTTGCTTTCCCGATCGGGAAGGCGGGATGAAAGGGTAAAATCGGGAGGATCCCGCCTAAATCGGGAAAGTTGGCATGTATGTACTTACGTAGTATGCATTCTCAGATGATTTGTTTGGTCAATACACTAAAACTCCGTTATAATGAAGTAACAGGGACCTATGAAATTACTTCACTATATCCATAATTCGTCATATCCGTATAAGGCATTCATTCAATTCATATACTTGGGGATCCAAGATAACTTCGCAATATACATGAATTAGCAATTGCAATATTCATGTTAATAGTAATACTAAACCGTTGGGATGAGGGCACTTGTAGTTTTACCTTCAAAAATACACCAGAAACGTTGATCTACCACTTCAAAGCGAAAAACGTCACGTCGCATGACACATCTAGACTGTGACATCCTACGAGAGCTCGTCAGGATTCACAGAAACAGCCGAGCATCTAGTTGAAACTATAGACCTAGTGCAATTTTTGTTGAAAGACATTGCAGAGTTATTTTTTGTTTCTTTTAAAGATTTCTACAAGCTGAAAGCCTTTTATGCTCTATGTTTTATCTATTCGCCCAAAGGGTGTTGGGAAGCAAAGGAATTCTTGGAAGGTTTCACACAAAAATTTGCTTGACATATATACAGATTTAATTCCAAATTTCCTCTGTTCTTACATGTTAGTCTGTTGAGCTATTAACTGTTCAATTGGATTGAAACATGAGCCTCTGACAGAAGCAATTTGAAACATTCAAATAGTTTTGGGGCTAAGCCCAAATTTTCAATAGCCTTTATTATGTCTAGCCATGCAGAAAATGTTAACCCCCCTCCCCCCACACCCATCTAAGTTAACTTTTTCAGATATTTGTCAAAATGTTAATGCATGTGGCACATAAAAGTTGATAGTAATGCTGCTGGTTCTGACTTTTCCTGGCATGTAAAATATTTTAAAATCATAAAAAAAAGCCTGGGAAACATCAGATATTTCAAACTAAAAAGTTGATATCTTTTCAGATTATAGTATGGTCTTAAGCATCATAGATCCATCACTGCATGAGAATGATCAAAAGTTGAAATGTCTGTTGTTCAACAGAGAGAAAAATAGCTTGCCTTTCCTTGATATTGGTAAAATTGTAAGGCTGCATCGCCTGAAGGTATGCAAAAGTTATTAATATTTCGATTTTCTTTCTTAAATATATTTTTCTCTGGGTAACCATACTTTGACAATGCCCTTTACATAGGTAGGGTTGCTCAGCTGCTTTGATAGATAATGGAAAAATGAGTTAACATACTTGTATTATGTTTTCAGTTCTTTTAGTTTTACATAGTTAAAAACTCGTTGAAGTCATTTCAAATGAAAAGAAAACCTCCAAAATATTTACATGTAATTGCTTAATTGTCATAAATTAAATGCGTAGAGGTTTTAATCAACGTTATTTGGTTTTATGGTAGTGTAAGTGTACAATCATGTCATTTAATCAGTGTTGATTTAAGGTACATGTATATGTTTTAGAATGATTAGCTGTTTGATTAGTTACAAATGACCCTATTTTATTAGGGCCCCGCAAGGATTTGCGGGTGCCCTATAGTAATCACTCTGTCTGTCCGTCTGTCCGTCTGTCATTCTTCCGTCCACAAATTTTCTGTTTTTTCTTAATAACTTTTTTTATGGTTGCCCAATTAAGATCAAATTTGGTATGGTAGTTCAATAGGCAGAAAGACATATTTTGATGCTAAGTTTGTTTCTCTGTCTCCTGGTTTGGAGCTGGGGTGGTGGGGTATATTCTTTAACTTTATACAAGAATGCCTTGGCAAAGAGAGATAAGTGCTGAAGATGTTTCCATTGTAGACTGAATGCTGCTATGAGTCCCTTGGGATTAATTAGCTTTCCTCCTGAAGAAAATCCAAAGCATTATCTTTATCTGTCACATTGAGATTAATTACAACCCCTGTCTGCAAATGAAGTTTGTTTTGAAGTTCAGTCAATTTGAACACTCTGAAATGTGGATTTAGATATAAATGTTTATACTTTCAGAGTTCCCGAAACGCACCGGTCCACCGGGGATCCCCGGTAAATTTTGAATGGGACCGGTAAAATTTAAATTTTATCGTTCAAAATGTCCGACGGTTTTTTTTACAGACTGTATAACAATGACACATAATTTTAACAAAATCATTTAATTCAAGATTCAATCAGCGTGCAAAGCCAAAGAAATTTCAAAAAAAAAAAAAACGTCAGTGGTGCGCCAGATTATTCTCGTGCATTCTTGTTTAAATGTAGACGGTGTATGTCTACTATAAAAGGCTACATAATAAAATAATATTCTCCATAAGTCTGGAAAAAAACCCTGTCAAACAAATATTTTTCCTTCTTAATATACACTCTGTAGTTCTGACAGTAAAAAATGTGGCAATTTACTTTCGTTTTGCAGGACGAACTTTGCAGGGTTAACATGGTTAAGATCAAGCCAAGTTGCCAGCTATTTCTGCTTGATTATAGACAATTTCTTACCATTTTTATTTTCTCTGTAAATTAATTCATTAGAATTATAAATGTAAAACTAATTTTTGGATTTTTTTCCCCATGCATTTGTTAGCATTTTATACAAGCGCGTTTTTCCCCGTTTCTAAAAAAAGCGGACTAGCTGACTTCATGTAATAAAACGACAAAAATGTCACTTAAAATCATCATTTTCATGATTAATTTGCATATTTTTATATTATTAGTACATATTTCTGTATAATACATTCTTAAGTAAAACAATCAAACAAAAGACGTCATGTTGCAGATTTTATTTTAAAAATAAAATATGTCAGAAAGGACATAATTTTTATACGATGAAGCCCTGGTCATCATACACTGTCAGCGACGTCTAACCCCAGATACATAGGCCTAATAGAAAATATTTTAATGAATTAATAAAAAAAAAAAAACGTATTTGCTAACTTTTCATTTAGATGTCCTAAGGTCTTCCTGATCATGGACTACAGTGGCAAACTGGTAAGACAAACTGAATGGGAAATAGAGAGAGAGAAAAGGAATAAATTAAAGAATTTTTTTAACTGTTTGCATTACTTTTAAGTGGATTTTATTTTATCTAAAAAATTAATGTCCGGTAAATTTTACATTTGTCAGGTGAATTTTAAAAATTTACAGGACAATTGTCCGACAGATTTTTGACTAGTTTCGGGAACTCTGTACTTTATTTTGGTTAAAATACCTATACAATGAGTTATGATTTCATTGAATTCTAAAAACAAGAAATAGATTAAAGAAGACATATGTTTTATTTTTACTTTTTTTCCCTTATGTAAATTCAAGAATAATATTAATTTTTAAGGTAGTTGGATTAAAAAAAAACATTCTAATATTAATACTGAAAAAGTTCTTATTGTAATTTTAGAAGAAAATGATGAGAGAGGTACAATTAATCCCTTGGGATTAATTATCTAGCCTGCTGAAGAAAATTTAGTAGGCCTATCTTTTTCTGTCATTTTAAGATTAATGAAAACCTTTGTCTGCAACTGCTGTTTGTTTTGAAGTTAAGGTCAAGCCTTCATGATACATGTATTTGCATTCATTGAAGACTGGCATTTTATATAACACTAACATAAACTTCATTATTGTTTACATATGCATTCAATGTTAGGTTGTTCTTTACTGCCTAATGTAAATATACAAGGATCTAATTTACAGGTTTTTGGATATTTGTCAGGAATTATGTTGAAAATTTTAAGAATTGACAGTTGCCGTTGGTTATTTCTTCATATATTTTTTAATCATTCTGTAAGCTGCATCCTTTTAATTCCACCCCATGGCGGGGCCCTTGCTGACGGGTCAGTTTTCTAGTTAAATTTTAAGATTATCCAATTTCATGGAGAATGTTTTAGAATGACCTGGCTGTTTGATTAATTTTGAATGACCCTGTTTATTTATATATTAAGATTACACAGTTCCATGGAGATCTTCAGGGCCAGAGTGGACCTGGATTTTCCTGGCTGGCTTTTGATGAAGACAAGGAGTCTCCCCTAAGGCCCGTGTCATCCAGCTCTAACTTCACCTTCACAGAAAGTGACAAAAAGATGGTAAGTTTTATGCTGCCTTGAGTATATTATGTCTGCCATTTTTTCAAAGCAAAATATAGGATCTCTTTTCCTGGTGTCTGTTCCTCCATCTATCTGATAGATAGAGAGCATGTACAACATATCTAATTACTTCTACTAATTATAATTACACATAAATGAACTGAAGGTTTGTTAAGTGAAAAAAAAAACTGTTGCAATATTAGTTATCTTGAATCTTTTGAGATTGGTTTACAGTGTATTAGAAATTTACTTCAGTAAAGAAAGTTATACAGGAAGGATATAAAGAGAAAAGTCTAGAACAATAAAATGGTTATTTTGAAACATATATATTAAAGTTCACAATCTCTAAAATCATGTTAACTTGATTTGATGATTTTTGTGCTGTTTATTTTTACAGGTTGAGGAACTTCGTGATTGGGTGGCTACACTGAACGACATTCAGCATCCAAATAAAACCTGCTTTGCAGACATGAAACCTCAACAGTATTATGATATCTATTGTCAGGTAATGTTTTTATTTCTCGTCATTTTAATCAATTGCAGAAGCTAATCGTCTTTATTGTAGAACTTGGCACAAAAGAAAAAAGTGTTTGCCAGTCTTCTTAGAAAAGAGAAAAATACAGGTTTTATAAACTGTATCCTATTGTAATTTTTTTTCTTTCAAAAATTAGGGATTAAATTATCAGTGTTTAGTACATGTAATATAAATTGGACAATTTTTAGAGCTGATTATTTTATACTGAATGCAGCAATTTGTTGCACTCCTGTTTTCATTAAGAGAGTTAACTAACACTTCCAAAATGCAAGTAAATATTTATGTGTTCAATGATTTCTTCTCTAATACATTTGTAGGTCCTGGCTACATGCATTTTAGAGGAAAATGTAGGTTTTATGTTACGTGTATGGGATGGAACCAAACCAATGAAGTAAGTGTAAGTTAGCATGGTTATGGCAAAATATTGCTTGATAAACTAAAATAATGTTAGATCCCTTGGAGAAAAATGAGACAGAGCATGAAGTTTCGAAAAAGAACAGGCTAATCAGGAGACTTTGTGTCTGCTAATTCAGGAAAAATTTGAAGAAAAAGCAGATGGAGAAAAATAAATGTCAACCTTGACCTTTCAGCTTTTTGCCTTAAAGTCATAAGGGTCTTTTTAAAGAAATTTGAGACCTTGAGTTTCTTTAAAGCTTACAGAGTGCTAAAGTTAGCATTTGTAAACTATTGTAGACTTTGTTGGATTGTCTAAATTTTACAGGTGTGAAGGGACATAATTTTATGCATTCACTCTTATCTACAAAAGGAAAGATAACCTTGAACCCTAATTATTAAATCATTGAGATTGTGACTTTGTGGATGCTTGATACCCATGAATTTCACAAATATTAAGCCACCAGGAAATGAAATTACATGTACATATTACATAGTATCAATGCAATATGTAAATTTCTGATTATGGTCTTTGATTTCTTGACATGAAATCCATTTAAAAAAAAGATCATTGTAAATAAAATTTCATTGCAAATCTTAAAGAAAACTAGTGCTAATTGTAACGGGGACCGTTACAGATGTTCCCCAAACGCTCCCCAACTCCCTTTTGGTGCCATATTCCCTATAAGCTTCATTAAATAAGACAAACTCTATGCATTTGAGACTTTAACAACGTTTACCCAGAAGTGTACCAATTTCATTCAAATTTTAGCATTGCACGCATGCTCACGTGAATGCATGTGCGTAATGACCATATAATCTTGTCTTTACAATCTATAGATTTTAATATACTAAATATCAAAGTATTAAATCCAAACGTATTAAAAAATACGCTAATTCAAGTGTATTTTTTATTTTACTCATTTCACGTGCACGCACGTGCTCACATGAGCATGGTGACCATACTTTCTTGTAGAAGTCCATTACATCTATCTATGTTCTAAATCCCACCCCGTTTAGTTGAACACCAAGGGAGTTATAGCTGTTCAAAGTTTCAGCCAATCAGATTGCAGCGCACGTACATGCACGTGTATGCATGTGCATGGTGACCACGTCTTCTTGTAGAAGTCCATTATATCTATCCATTTCCAAATCCCATCCTGTTTGGTTGAAAACCAAGGGAATTATAGCTATTTAAAGCATCAACCAATCAGATTGCAGCGCACGTGCATGCACGCGTTTTCAAAATAATTGCTATATATCTTATTGTAGGATATCCTAATACATGCCTATATTCAAAATTTCAAAGGATTTCGTCAAAAAACAAGAAAGATATTGAGACTTTAGTTTCAGCCAATCAGAGCGAAGCGCACGTGCATGCGCGTGAGATCTTGCTTTTTTGACCACGTCATCTTGTCTATGCTTCTATAATATACTTCTAATATGAGTTTTAAAGCATATCATCAATAATTTAAATAGTTACGTCTGTATCAATTATATTGGACATTTCTCGTGTTGCACGTGCGAGCTCTTGCAAGCACACGTGCATGCACATGCTTTCATGATATTTCTTTTATTACGGGCTGTAGATCTCCCTAATGTATGACTATGTTCAAAATTTCAAATGATTTTATCAAAAAACAAGAAAGATATTGAGACTTTAGTTTCAGCCAATCAGAGCGAAGCGCACGTGCTTGCTCGTGCGATCTTGCTGTTTTGACCATGTCATCTTGTGCATACTACTCATATATCCTTACATTATGAGTTTCAAAACATTTCGTCTAAAAATAGAAAAGTTACTGTTACATCCATTATATATTGGTCATTTCAAGTTTTGCACGTGCGCGCTCTTGCAAGCACGTGCGCGGAAAATGACCTTGATTCCGCAAATCTACATAACATGCCTACTTACCCTAAAAAGGTTTCCCCTTAATCGGATGTGTACTTTACAAGATCATTCGCGGACAAAATTTTCCCGAGAAGAAAAATAATAATAACTAGAAACGAAACTCGTTGCGAGCAACGAGGCAACGAGGGGTCTTCCGTTCGATTCAGAAAAAACAACGTAAAATCAAACTGAAAAAGTGATTTTAAAAATCGGACACACGGGGGATCGAATCCGGGTCGCCAGCGTGAAAATCCATTGTGGTACCCATTACACCTTTGGGAACCCGCTTCAAATTTAACATTCGAATATCGCGAGATTGCTTTTTTTTATTCCAACATACATTACACTTTTTTAAAAAATTCAGTTTGGAATTGTAAAATGACAGCCAGCTTGCCAAACTTTTGTCAAGATGATCACATCGGAATTTGTAACTTGAATTTTAACAGTAATTTTTAGGATAGATAATCTATTAATGATGAACAGATGATACAGTTTTCTTTCCTTTTTTCGATATGTATTCAACTTTTTATCTCATGCAACTCCATATAAAGGCATGCCAATGTTATATATTTCTGCACTATTGTCGCCATTTGTCTACTACTAAGTCGGGTCACGATGCATTATTTCGTGCCAAACGTCACAAGTAGTTCTTAACGCTATTCCTTTGAAATGTTTGATTTATTTAATGGATGTGATAGCCTCAATGAAAATTAGAAATGTATGTTCTTATAACCAGAATTTCGAGCGTTAGAAAGTACGAGAATATTTATCTCATTATACAAATTTAATTTCGTATACGGCCAAGTAACAATAAAGCTGTGAATTCGGTAAGATTTTCCACGAATTTTGTATCCTGTTTACCCCCAGAGTGGAGATGAGTTACACGTTCATGAAAAGACTGGAATGTTTCACTGAAAAAAAAAATCACTCGCCCTCCCACGGTCAAGGAATCTGATACTATTTATGTCAATAAATTGCATTTATTACAAGAATATTCATATAACCTTTAATAAACAATCTTTTAAAAATGTTTTTCTTATTTTTGTCTTTTCTATTCATTTAATATGTCACAAGCCTGTGTAAAGAAAAATAAACAGAAGTCAAGTAATACTTCAGAAACATAGTGAATATTAAGTCAAGCAAGTTTCTTGAAAAGTATTATAACCATGGTTTAGGATACGTTTTCCCTGGTGCAAAATAAAAGACTGAAGTCATCATATTTCCACTTGTAGTCATGTTGTATTCTACTTTGAGATGCAGACAAAAGCGATTTCAATAGAAGTTTGAGGAAACCTCATGTTAAAAGTATACTCAATGCAACGTAATTGCGATGTAGCAATCAAAAGAATCCTTTACGTTTCATAAATCTTTTTGGTAGAAGTTTCGTTCATCTAAACGCTCAGCTGACCTTCTAGAACCCGACTTGCTTAATGGCAGAGTTTACCGAGACCGCCGCCATCTTGGACACGCTTCAGATTTTTAAATGCGAATATCTAGTGTGTGGATTGATCAATTCTTAGATAAATTATACATTAGGCCTTTCCAGTAAGGTCTTAATTACTATTAATTATATCAAAGAAAAATATTGAAAAACAAAAAAAGTTGAAAATGTGTACATTTTGAATTCACTTCCTGTAGCGACCGGAAGTACTGACGACGCAAACGAAGGCAAAATTGCACATCTATAACTCATGGTCTATCATCTCTAACAAGTCTCCAGTTAATATCTTTAGCCGTTTTCGAGAACACTCGAAGACAAAATTGCATTTTAAAATCAGGAAATTGCCCATAACTTGGCACTGGTACCGAATTTTCCAACAAACGGAATTTTATATAAAATTCATATAATGACCTATAATTCCTGAAATTTTCATTGAAATCCACCGAATAGTTTACGAGAAATCGCCTGCACAAAATTTTGTCTAAAAAAAAAGAATAATAATAATAACTAGATGCGTTCTTGTTGCTGGTGCAACAAGCAGGTCTTCCGACCGACTTCTCTTTTGCAATTTAGTCTGCGTCAACCTAAGAAATAGATTCCATAATGTATTTTTTCGTTTACGTTCATTTACAGTAGTTTCTCAACACAGATCGTGATTGTTCCAGGTATTTCACAAAATATATCCAAATATAGCTTTTAAAAATCGGAAAAATTTTCCACACATGTTCTAAAAGAGTGAAAAGTAATTTGCAACTGAAAAAAGACAAAAACAAAGAAAAAATTTGGGGAACTCCCCGAGCGGGATTCGAACCCGCGACAGTAAGACAAAGTTTGGTTCTGTCATATCTTTGCAATAAACGCACGCATGAAAAAAGTGAAAACATATATAAATATCTTTGAAAACGCTCTATAAACCCTGTAAATCTGAAAGAAAAATATTGAAAAACAAAAAAGTTGTAAAATGAGACTTTTTGAATTCACTTCCGTTTGCGACCGGAGGTAGGAACGACAAAAAATGAAGGACGTTCGGCACATTTACATGTGATGCTCTTTCATGTCCATAAGTTTCAATGTCATATCTTTAGCCGTTTTCGAGAAAACTGGGGTACAAAAATCCATTTAAAAAATACAAATTTCCCCAAAAATCGCGAATGGAAGCAAATTTTGAAAAAATGAAAAACACGTCTGGAGATATTAATGTGATGCATCTTTCCTGTAAAAATCTTTGAAATCCGTACAGTCACAGCTGAGATATCGCCATAACTATGAAAAAAGAATAATAATAATAATAATAATAATAGGAAACCGACGGAAAACAATAAGGTCTTCCGAAGGAAGTCGGAAGACCTTAATAAGAAACAATAGAATCACTATAAGGTCTTCCGTGAAGACGGAAGACCTTAATAATAATAACTAGAAACTCTTGTTGCTACAGCAACAAAGAAGGTCTTCCGTTCTCCTCTATTAATCTGTATGCAGAATGTTTTTTTTTCTATTTTAAAAAAGACAGACATATCATAAACTAGTAGACTAATTGTTCAGTGAACAATTATCGGCCTTTCCACCTTTTTAAGCATTTCAATATCATTTGGGCTGAAGAAAGTAGAAAAAAGCAAAGAAATAAATTAAACAGCAAAATTCTCATTTCTCTACAAGGATTTTAGATCGGGCTCGTACATGTAGTTGGTCTAAATATACTCTAAACAGACTTCCTGGATTATACGAGTCGACTCGGGGATAGCCACGATTTCAATGATCACGCAAAGAGAGCACGTTCAAAACATTCTAGCACGCTCCTAGGTGCATATATCAGCTTGAATGAGATTGTTTTCGAGTTAAGATGTAAGGGGTAGGGTCTGATTAAAATTATGATATACCTAATAATATGAATAACATGCATTTGATCTGCGCATCAAGACGGAAGCGTAAGTGAAAACGTTGTGAAATGTCCCATGTGTACCTGCATCATATGTGCATTATACATGTATTAAAGAGATGTTTGAAAAATATCCGATTTGAGTTGTTTTATGTTTGAAATGAATGGCGATAAATTATTTAAGACCATGTGAGAAACATGAGGGAGAGATGCAAGGCAGTTTGTAATTACAGAAAAGGAAAACAGAGAATCGGGTTCGGATTTTAACAATCCTGACCGAAATAGGTATGGAATATGTGTGTGGATTAAATTCATTGTATGTAGCATAAATAAAATTCCAAATAGGTATTTTAGATGGGAAACACAGGGAAGAAACAACGTGTATTGCTTTTTACTATGCTGAAAGTCGCTATTTCTTATAAGATTGTGTTATTCTAGAAAAAAAAAATCAAATTTCAAATGAAATCAAGATTCATTCAATTAAAATTAAATCTTAATAAAATTGAAATAAATTCTACATACCAAAGAAAGCTAGAATACTTTGTATTAAAATGTCGTATTAGAGCAGGAGAATCAAATGATATTAACAACAAATGAAGAAATAGCCAATGCAAGCTTTAATTCATTTTATGCCCATCAGAATTTAAATTTCAAACAGAAAAAAAAATACAGTTTTTGGCGATATTCCGTAGAATTTCATTATACTCAAGAGACTCACCGTAAAACTCTTAGGACACTTTCTTTAAGGTTTCTTCTACTCAAATCCTTTATCTTATGTCGATCTGTGTTGTCTTTTCAGAGGTAAAAGTTTTTTCTATGTTGCTATTGATTTTTTTAAGGGACGGGAGGGGGGGGGGGGTTATTTCATAAGCATTTGTTAAAATGAGAGTTGTTAATACCTCCACATACTTAAGCTTGATTGTGACCTTTTGGGTCAATGGGGTCAAAGGTCAAGGTCATTTATCAAGGTCAAAGGTCAAGGTCATCAGAGAGAGAGAGGTAAACTTGAGATTAACACTTGAAGCTGAATCTAGATAAAGGTAATAAATATTTCTTTATTACTTTTTGAGTAAGGGTCAAAGGTCTCATTTTGAGGACAAGAAATCACGTGACCTGAAGAAAGTAAATTTTAAAAGAAGATATTTGAGGTTACTCTAGACATTTGCAGTCTGAATAAAATGTCCCAAAATCATTTCAAATACTTTCTTATAAAAGATATTTATGGGATAGTACGATACTCAATTTATGCAATTTTTCTCTCATAATTGGAAGTCGTCATTTTTCTTTCCAGTAGGACTACATATCTCGAAACTACAAGTAAGATGCTATAAGGTAATACTAAGAAAGATTCCATTAAGAAAAAATTAAAATTTTGATTTATTTGATCACTTCCTGTGACAACCGGTAGTCTACTCCTCAAGGTCTACCATCCCTATTAATTTGTTGTTTTAATCTCTTACCGTTTACGAGATCCAGTTATGATAACTTCTGATATTGAGGTCAGGAAGTCACGCGACCGGAAGTGAATTTTACTGAGATATTAGACATTACTGTAGACATTTGCAGTCTGAATAACATATCTAAAAATCATTACAAATACTTTAACTATAAAAAAAATTTAAGGGAAAGAAAGATAATCAAATTATGTAGTTTTCCTCTTTTAACCGGAAGTTGTCATTTTGTTTCCATTGGGACTGATACATTTCGAAACTTCAAATAAGGTGCTATAATGTGATGCAAAACAAGTTTCAAAAAAGAAAAGTTGATTTTTTTTATTTCTTTGATCACTTCCTGTGACGACCGGAAGTGACGGCGGACGATCTTACCCCAAATGGGCTCGCCTCCTAATCAAGATCTACCACTTGTATAAGTTTGGTGTCTTAATCTCTTTCCGTTTACGAGATCTAGCTATTATAACTTCTCATTTTGAGGACAGGAAATCACGCGACCGGAAGTGAATTTTACAAAGATATTTGACGTTACTGTAGACATTTGCAGTTAGATAGAATGTTCTATCGTTAAAATGATATTGTCCTACGGACCCGGTTTAACGATAGAATTCGTTCCGTGTTTTCATAATGTAGCAAAAGAAACACGGGCGATAACTCGCATAGTGCATTTACAAAGAACAATCTAGAGAGTTCCGAATGTAAACATGGAGGTAATTTGAATCGAGAGAAAAACGTTGAGAAAATGAATTGGATTTTCGTATTTATATGGATTATTTTTTGGGATGAAAGGCATAAGCAATCTCAAGAAGGTTTGTTTTGATTATTTTGGTAGTTTTTCCCAGTGCAAATAATTTTATATTCTTCAAAATCGTTTCGGTGCGATTCTGCAATTTTTTGCTACATTACGAGTATATGGGTGGTATTCTAACTGTGGTGAGGGCCTGTACCGAGACACAGTTAGATTATTCTAACTAATTTGCAGTCTGAATAACATATCCAAAAATCATTACAAATACTTTATTTATAACAAATATTTATGGGAAAGAAAAATACTCAAAATATGTAGTTTTTCTCTTATAACCGGAAGTTGTCGTTTTTGTTTCCGGTGAGACTGATATATTTCGAAACTACAAATAAGATGCTATAATCTGATGCAAAAAAAGTTTCATGAAAGAAAAGTTGAAATTTTCGATTTCTTTGATCACTTCCTGTGACGACCGGAAGTAACGCCGGACAATCTTAACCCAAATGGGCTCGCCTACTTATCAAGATCTATTACTCATATAAGTTTCGTGTCTTTATCTCTTATCGTTTCTGAGATATGACTCAGACAAAATTATTTTGAAAAAAACGGAAATCGGACATAGCTGACGACCGGAAGTGACTTTTGAAAAACTGAAAACTACATTTGAAAGATATTTTCACTCTGTATTATCCCTGAAAATTTCATGAGAATCTGTCCTGTCATCTCTGAGAAATCGTCGAAAAAAGAAAAGGGGAAAAAAATAATAATAATAATAATAATAAAAAGAAACAGTAGAATCACTATAAGGTCTTCCGTCTGAAACGGAAGACCTTAACTAGATGAAACTCATTGCAAGCAACGAGAGGTCTTCCGTCCGATTCCGGAAAGAAAACGTAAAATCAATTTGAAAAGTAAAAAAAAAAAAGATTTGCACACAAGGGGGATTGAACCAACGTCGTCACATGAAATTCCAACGCACTAAATATTACGCTATCGGGACCTCTACTCTAAATCTACTTGTATATTTCATTGATACAGTGCTTCTCTCTTAAAATTATGAAAGGCGGGTCACTATTCAAATCTTAGCGCCAAACGCCATGAGTTAATCTTCGCCCCTTTTCTTTGGAATGTTCTATTAAATAGGAGTGATAGCTTTAATGAAATTAAATGAAAAGAACGTTCTTATAGCCTAAGATTCGAAGTTTAGAAAGTATGTTTAACACATTTTACAAATTCCATATTGTACATATGCATGTAACACTAAAGCGGTGAAACGGTTATGAATTTTTTTCAATTTCCTGTTTATCCTCAAAGTGAACCATCCCGAATAGTTAATCGAAAAAGGTTGAAACGTTTCGCCGGAAAACATGGCTCGCCCTACGACTGTCAGGAATCCGATATCGTTTATGCTCAATAACTTGAATCAGGTCTTTGAGACAAGAATGCTAAAATAAACTCCATGAAGCGATCTTTAAAAAAAAACATTTTCTTATTTTTGTCTAATTTATTAGTTTAATATGACACAAGTGTGCATAGGAAAAACAGTGGTTAATATTTATATTGACAAAATTAATTGATATTCTTTTTTGAGAAAGCATTACTTATAAGTATGATTTAAGATCTGTTTTTCGGCGATGCACAAGAGATATTAGGTATCGAATTTCATTTGCACATTTAGTCTTTTCTTTTTCTACTTTGAAAACCAGCCAAAACCAATTATAGAAGACGTTAGTTTGACACAGAACTGCAACATAAATACGACGTGACAATCCAAGTATTCCTCTGCCTTTCATTTATTCTTATGTTACTTTCGTTCAAACAAATGCTCGGCTGCCTCCGTAAACACCTATTGCGAAATGTCGGCGTTGACAGAGACAGCCGCCATTTTGGACCCGCTTCAGATTTTTGAATGCTAATATATAGAGTTTAGTCTTATCACCATTCAAACAAATTATATAGTAAGCATTATTAGAAGGGTTTCTATAAACAAGCTTAAAATAAATGAAAAATACTGAAAAACAAAAAAGTTAGAAAATACGATTTTTTTTAATTTGCATCTCGTAACAACCGGAAGTACTGACGACGCACGAAAAGGTGATTCTGCAAACCACAAAGTCATAATCTATCATCTCCAAGAAGTCTCCAGTTCATATCCTAAACCGTTTTCGATAAAAAGGGGCGACAAAATTGCATTTTAAAATCAGGAAAATGTCCATAACATGGCACCAGAAGTGAATTTTCCAAATTTTGCATCGGAAGTAACAACTTCATATTATAACTCATATTTTGTGAAAGTTTCATGAAAAACCGCTGAATAGTTTCCGAGAAATCGCCTGCACAAAATTTTGTCAAAAAAAAGAATAATAATAATAATAATAAGAAACAGTAGAATCACTATAAGGTCTTCCGTGAAGACGGAAGACCTTAATAATAAGAAACAGAGTAAAAACAATATGTTCCCCAACTTCGTTTGGGGAACATAATTAGAGTAATCTTCACTAAAACATTTTCTGCAAGAAATATATTTTTTCACCCTGACCTTTTAATCTATAAGAATAAAAAGGAGTCTTTCTTAAGTCAATAAGAGTTATGATGTAATAATGCATTGATAAGCTGAAGGAAAAAAGAATTCATCTGGAAACCATTATTTTGCATTGCCTGAATTTCTGATTGTAACTTTGACCTTTAAATCAAAAGTTTTCTTTATAAAGTCTTATAGAGTTGTGATATAAAATTACATTGAAAAAGCTATAAAAAAAAAAAACCACACAAAATCATCTATGTCAGAATCAAACAATATATTTTCACCCAAAAATATTGAAGACATGGAGTTATAATCATAATGGGCAGTATTTCAATAACGAGGTTATCCTTCCTTGACAGTCCTGTACGAGAATTTGACGTCTCCATAGGGGAGTTCACTGCTGATAAAAGGCAGGATTTGCTGGACGTAGCGGGACATTTTGCACTGGATGTAGCCTTGTATGATGATCATTATGAAACTGCAAGAAAAATCAAGGTCTGGTCATAAACATTAGCTATATCAATGTTAACGTATTTAAATGATTTTTTGTTGTGCACATGTAAGAATTCTTATTTAAAATTTTTGGAGGACCTCTGTCTCCCTGGAACTATTAGGCAAATTATTAATAAATTTGCTAATATCACAGTCTTTTTCAGATGACAGGCTTTTAAATTATTAATTAAACATCTTTTTTTCATTTTCAAAATCCTTTTATTACACCAAACAGCCAGGACAGTTTATAAAGTTAAACAACCTCCATGCTGCCACCTTCGTATCGGCTGAGAACCGACCAGAAATGTCGGAGTTACCTATGATAGAGCTGGTCATTCACCGCGGCACAGCGTACGGTAGAGGTGTCCATGTTATAAAAGATGATTTCGATGGAATCAAAACACTGAAAGAAAGACTTGAGAAGGTCACAGCAGAGGTCAGGAGAAGAGGAGATTCTGAAACTTCAGAACATTCCAATTCTGCTGCCAGGAAAGTTACAGAAGTGGTGGATAATTCAGGGAACTGTAGGAGTCCTAATGGCAACCATGACATATCAACCAGTCAGCCAGCAATAAACTTGTCTTCTGACAATGCTCAGGAAGTGACAATGGAGGTATCATGTGACCGTATAGACCAATCACAACCCCACAAGAGTTTCACAGGAGAACAAACCCACCACTCAAATTCGCAGCAGTCACAGAATTGGGCTAGATGCATGATGCAGACATCAACAGGTTTGTTTAGGAAATGCAGAACTAAGCTCATCACTGAATTTACAATAGCTCTGGGAATGTTCATGTTTATTGTTTTTTTAAACAAATTTAGTCAGGCAAATGCCCCAGTATTGTTTTCTATTTAAATAACTGCTTTTTCTCCCTTACAGTTGTTCTGAATCATCCTCATATCCAGTGTACAAATATTAAGGATGTACTTTCACACAGCGTGCCTTATAAATTCAGAATTCTGGCAAGAGTTGTAGACTTCTTCCCAAGATTTAACATACCAGAAGACATCTGTAAACTGTACTGCCCAGAGTGTAACTACTTGTAAGACTTTATTATTTATTTTTTCAATGACTCTACTCAAATGCAATCTAAATCTACATTTTGAACCGAAAAGTTAATTTTTGTTTTAAAATATTGTTGGTATATGTATATTGTCATTTGAAAAAGAAAAAAATTAAGGGAGTGTGAAATAAAAGTGCCATTACTGTATATGTACACATGTTAGTGTACACTCGTATTTAGATGAAAAACAGAACATAATGTACATGTATCTAAAACAAAAATTTTCACCTATATTTTATAAGTAGCCTTTTTGTCCATTTTGAGAAGAATATTACATGTACAATGAAAAGATCTAAAATAAAACCTGATGGGAAATGATAATAGTTTTGGAAGGTTAAGGTGTCTGTAGTAAGTAAGTAAGTAAGTAAATATTTTATTATCGTGACGTGTATACAGTTATTTTTAACAAACATTATACAATTAAACATAATTTATGTTCAACACCCGCCCCATCGGACCTATAAGTCACTTTTAGCAATTTATATACATTACAGTTTACATGCGTGTGATTTTTATTTGTCTTATATTATAGGCTTTTTAAATAAAATTTGCAGATTGACGAGGGAAGTGAGTTAACAGATATTTAGAGAGAACACTTAAATCATTATAATTATGTAAATTTGAAATTCCAATATTTCTTAGAAAGTCCTGTCTACAGATTTTATATAGATTACATTTAAAAAGAAAGTGAAGTTCATCCTCTACTTCATTCATATCACAGAGGTTACATATTCTTATAGTTTATAAGGCTGTAATTTTGTGTCTATGAAAAACAATTACCCAAACCCACCTAGAGGCTAGTACACATTTACATTTTACCAGTGTTGATTGTTGAAATAAAACATTTAATCTGTGGTCTTTCACTATTCAATACATTTGCGGTATATCGTTATGTTCATGGAATGTTACATGTTTTGGTATAACCATTATTTTCCTTTATAAATTCATTTTTTTTTTACAGGTGTGATGTCCCTTTAGAAGAAAATGGGTAAGTTTAAAAAATAATAGCATTTTGTGAGTTGTATTCTTGTTCTTTCTCTTATATCTATAATTTATATTGTTGCACTGCCACAGTAAATTAACCTGAGAAGACTGATAATGTTGCAATTACTGTTATTTTCAATAACTGTTAGGAAAACTACCTTGAAAATTAGCAGAAGAGGAAGACAATTAAAGCATTACCTATGTCCTGTCTGTAGTAAAGGTAAGACTAATTTTAGATGTAAAATATAGAAACACACTTTTATACACTCACTCTGATGGAGTGGGGCTGTAATGTTTTACCCATGTGTGTTGATGCTGGTCTGTTTGTCTGTCCATAACAAACTCTTGACACAGTTTTCAGGGCAACTGCTTGAAATGTTTTAGCACACTTTTTGTTTAGGCATGCTATATGGTGGGATTTATTTTTATGTGGATCAGAAGTCAATTTCTCATTTATCCCTGTGTCTGTGTGTAAACTTGTGTATATTCACATGAAAGCATATTTTCAGCAGAGCAGAGGTATTGCTAGTGAGCATTGCCTCACAGACTTCCTGTTTCCCAGAAGGTTAAAATTCCATGGAACACAATTTGTGTTCAAACTGCAAATGGAACATTTCATGGAATTCTTGGAATGCATAGTGTTTTAGGTTATTTTAAGTATGTTTAATTTCTTTGAAAATATTGTGATCATGCACCAAAATAGTGTTAAATGTTCCCATGCAGAAAAAAAACTGTCTGAAGTATTAAACACATTCATTCACAATTGTGATGATATGATTCAGATTTTGCATGAAATAAATATAGATAATAATAATAATGTTCATACTTTCTACATTGAAGAATTTATATATTTCAGATTCCCAGTTTGAGTTAGAGTATATTGTTATTTTTTTCCAGATTCCCAAATTGAATTAGAGTATATCATGTATTTCAGATTCCCAGTTTGAGTTGGAGTATATCTTTATGATGAGATTCTTGCTGAGAGATAAAACAGGAGAGATCTTGGTCAACCTATGGAGGAAAGATGCAGTAAGCAGTGTCTTGTTTGTTTTATACCCTCTTGAGCATTATAAATCTCAGCAGTAGATTTTTACCATGTCCAGTGAAACTGGTTTTTAAAAAAATCAACAATTCATGAATAGTTCATATTCAATAAACATCCTAGAGAAACTAGCAAAATTACACAAGACAATTTAATTTGCCATGTGGCTAGACTTTTTTTTTATATCTGCATTTTTGACTGACTCCTCTTTGACCTTTAACACTAATCAGAAAACAAACCATTCTTTTGATTTATTCTTTTTTTTTTTTGAGTAATCAACAGAATGATATTCTCGCCTTATGAATTCTGAAATTAGCATTTTTACATGCACTTGGAGATCGAATATGGCAGCTAACACTATGCTAATGTGATTAACAACCAAAAGATACACATAAAGAGTGATTTTTAGTCAAATTTTAGAAAAATATCAGAAGCAGCAAACAATGATCAATTATGAAAATGAACTGATACCTCACCATTGTTTTTAACTTTGACCTTAATGATTTTAACTGATTTTTTTCCTGACATACTTGGCAACAAAAATTCAAACTCATGTTATATTAAACTGCCACTTTGGCAATCATCAGGAACTCCAAATATTCCACACCTAAAGTAATTGTGGTTTCCTATCTTGGAATACTGTAAAATCATCATTGTTTGTGCAGTGATTGGGTTAAGCACGCGCCCTGCGCCATAGTCGCATTAAATTTTAAAATGTCACATTAAAATTAAAAACGCTGCGCCATCGTGGCGCATATATAATCATGCACTACATACTTTTAAACTTTGAGCTTTCCCCCAAGCTTTCCCACAACAATCGCTGTCAATTTACGCTTGAAAAAAAACAGTATTTAATGTCGTTTAGTTAAAGCGTTCTTATGACTTTCTTTTCTCCAGTATCTAATCAAACAGTTACGTGTTTTCTGATTGGCTAACCCGTACGAAATACCGTAAACTCAGGAGTGCAGCATTCTGCATAAAAAAATACCTCGTATCGATAAAGGGCAGACATTTCTTAATTTTAACAATCTTAACAAACAGGATTCAAGTAAATTGGTAGAAAATGACTCGGAAGAAGTATAACATGCTGACAGAACAAAATGGAGATGAATCTGACGGTAAGACTGATGATGTAGTCTCGCAGGAAAAAACCAAAACGAAAACTTAACATGAATTAGAGGGAAGCAGTTTAGATCTTAACCAGGCTTTAAATCATTTTAAAGATGTCAAACATCGGAGACAAAAAATAAAGAATTAAAATTAAATTGCAGTGTTTATTTATTTTCTGACACTTGAGAATTTAAATATACTAATTTTGTATCTTTTAATGTCATCATTCAATAATTTGACAATTTCAATTAAGTAAAGTCAACTGAAATTCTAACAGCAACTAATCAATTGCAAGTTTGTAACTAGGAAATGTCCCATTAAAAAGTATGTTTGGCGCATTGAATTTTGAAATGTCACATTGACACTGACTTGGAGTGTGCCATTGTCACATTTACTCCCTAGCTTATCCTAATCACTGTTTGTGGGGGATCATTGTTCATGGATTTTGTGGGTCACCCATACCAACGAATTTACATCCCCACAACATCCCCACAAACGTTAATTAGGTCACCTGGGGCCCGTTTTACAAAAGGACTTACGACCAACAAATTTAATTCTTCACATAACTTTTTAATTAACTTTATATCGAAAATTATTTTAAACTTTTTTAAAGGAATGTGGAAAGATATTTTTACAGAAAAAATTTCAAAGAGAATGATTAATTTTGCAAAATTTTACAAACATCTAAAGTTTTTGGTCTTAGTCGTAAGTTCTTTTGTAAAACGGCCCCAGAGCTGAAGGCTTAAGTGAGCTCTTCTGATCACATTTTGTCTGTCGTTCATCTGTCTGTAAACTTTTCACATTTTCGACTTCTTATCAAGAACCACTTGGCCAAATTTAACCAAACTTGGTACAAAGCATTCTTGGGTGAAGGGGAATTTAAATTCTTAAAATGAAGGGCCAGGACTTCTCACAAGGGGAGATAATCAAGAAAAAAAATAGGTTGGGTACATTAAAAATCTTCTCGAGAACCACTTGGCCAGAAAAGCTGAAACTTATGTGGAAGTATCCTGGGGTAGTGTAAATTCTAAATTTTTCAAATTTTGACCCCGGGGGTTGGGTTGGGCCACAATAGGGTATCAAAGTTTTACCTAGAAGTATATAGGAAAAAAACTTTAACAATCTTCTTCTCAAGAACTACTTCGCCAGAAAAGCTGAAACTTATGTGGAAGCATCCTGTGATAGTGTAGATTTTAAATTGTCCTAATTATGACCCGTGGGATATGATTGGGTCACAATAGGTATTACAAGGGGGAAATCTGGTTAAGAATAGCATGGTCAAAGCTTCTGAGGTGAGCCATGTGGCCCATGGGCCTCTTGTTATGTTAACATATTGATTCACTGAACCTTCAAATTTAAGAGTGACCCACAAAATTATGTCCCTATGAACAGGTCAAATTTTGCTTATCAACGAACATTGAAACCCCCCCCCTCCCAATTTAAATGGTTCCACAGTAGGGCAAAGATTTCTAACTGAATATCACCTTTTCAGTGATGAGAACATTTAAATATTTGAGTGTTAATACTCAGGATGTTCTTCTTGCAAAAAAATGTCATTCTCAAGTATATTTTTATTAGCATATAAGTATATCAGGCAATACTAGCATTCATATAAAATCTGCCATGTTCATATATACATGTACCAAACACCTATCTCAAGAAAAATAAGAAGTTGAAAAAATTTGATTAACTAAGCAGTTATTCTCTTTTTTTTACAGGTGACTTTTTTCCAGGATATAACTCCAGTGGAAATGCTGACAGAATCAGCTTTGTGTACTGTGATAGAAAACTGTCTAAATGCTATCTGTGATCCTGACAAGAGTGACTGCCCTTGGTTTGAATGTTGTGTAAAATCCTACAATACCCAGATGGGAGTTCGTTATCAGATTTTTGACACCTGTTTAGCATGACATTGTTATCAAAGATAAATTTTAAAATGGTGCTTTAGTTATTGTCATAAATATTAATTGATTATTAAATTTATAGGGAATGAGATCTTGGATTTTTTCCCAGAAGATGACAATAAATACAGGATTCTGAAGGATAATTGATGTACTTCTCAGTATATTACCATGGAATTTAGAAATTGTTACATTTCACCTTGGTGCTTCCCTCTAGATTGCTCCAAAAATTTTTAATTGTTAAAAGCAAAAACTTGCATAAAGGTTATATGCAAGTTTTGAAGCATATTTTAAATGCTGCAGGTAACCTACACAGCAAATGAAAGCAAAGGATAAAAGTTCAAGCAGCTTATTCTTATAAAGTATTTCTCTTTCAAATATATGATGTATTAATCATAATTGATCCTGCAATGCATATGGATTTGTCATAGGCCACATGCATCTAAAAGACTATTGAATAGATAACCTTATCCAAACCACAATTTTACAGATAAGTTGATTATTCTTGACTGTAACCTCTAGTTTCTCTTTATAATTCATGAAATTAGCTTGAGGTTACATTATATGTACCTTCAAACGTTCCCTAGTAATTAACTTTTGTGCTTCCATGCTTCCAATGCAGATAAAATTTCATTGGCAGACCAAGTTTTATGAGACACCTAACCAATGTATTACTGCATGCTCATCAAAAACAAAAAAAAAATTTTTACAAACCCTTTAACGAAATTAAATAAAATCTACCTGAAACGTATTTTTTTAAAAAGCATACATTTTAAATGTTGCATGCATAATTATTATTATTATTGCAAATTTTCATTAAAATTTTCAAAGTGATCTAAGACTTCAGAGTAAATGTGTCGCTGTGAACAGTCCTTGTACACTGAATTTGATATACAAGTTCGATTACGCTTTATATATTATGGAAATGGGGTTATTTCTACCCTTCCAAAAAAAAAATCTCTACAAAAGAAAAAAAATATTTCTCTGTTATCATGTTTTGCATACAAGGTACCTAACACAGATTTAGACACACCCTCTTCATGCTCCCATTATGTCTATTTTTCAGTCATTAACATACATTTGTACATTAATTTGTACATTAATGTGACATGGTTCACTTTGAGAGAATTTTTTTCTTTTTAATAAATCATTCCAGATCTCCTTCAAGTCTTTGTATTATGATACTAATCATTTATTGCACAAAAAGGTTTCAACTTCTAGCTTCATTTTGAGACGGGTAAAAAGGATTCCAAATTGTTCGAACAAAGAGCAAAGTACCACTTCGAGGATGAGATAATCCAAAAAAATCAAATACGGGGAGGGTCATAAAATACAAAATAAAGGACCACTGGGATGGAAACGATAAACATTGAAAACTTCCTGAGGTAGTGAAGTTTCTACATGTAATTTCGCCAAATCTTGCTCCAGTGGGAAAGGGACCGCAAAAGGGGGTGATTTTTTCCCCATTGAAATATAAAAGAACATTTTAAAAGAACCATAGCCCAAAAAATACAACCTTTGAGGGTGCTTCCGAAAAAAAAGCACTTTTTAAAATGTTCAAATTGTAACCCTATGGATTAATAAATAGCAGCAAGGAATCAAACTTTCACATTAGAATACATAAGAAAAACCAAGAACCCGAGATTCGTTCAAAAATAATGCAAATGGTCATCTAAATTAGGAAAAGTACGTAATACACACGCTTACTAGTTTCATCCCCTCATCTACTCCCTTTTACCCTTTGCACATGCTTAAGGGCTTTGTACCTATGTCTAGAAACCTCGGCACATACATGTACATCTTTAACAATGCCCAAAAGACAATGACGGATATCATTTCCCATGGCATATCTGATATATTGTTCAATCTTTTAAAATTACACTGGAGACCTGTATCTGGACTTACTTTGAAGGAAATCTGTTTTATTTTCCTTTGTGCAATTTAAACATAAAAGTAACCATTTATGATTCTTTATATTTGACGCCAAGATCAACTGTTTTAAAAGTAAATTCGTGCTTTATTGGTCTCCATGGAGTTTCTTTTAACCGCCTGATGAGTTGGTTACAAATGACACGAACCAATTTGCCTTTTCATTTTTGTTGCTGCCCTTAGATTTATTGATGAAACCCGTAGAACTAAAATTGCTTTAATCTTACAAAATTTCACTTGTATTACTTGTTTTTCTTGTAAAATCCACAGATTCACTTCCATGAATGAGGGAGATGACGGGGAACTGGTCTTGCATTGGACTTTTTTATGCTACATGTAAATTCAAAATTTAAATTAACATTAACAAAAACTAGAGGCCCTGTGAACACTGAGCTCACTAAATGGTAACCCCCTCCCCCGCCTCTCATGTGAAAATTAAGTCAAATGTTTTGCTCTGGGAGACCCGAAATAAGTGTCGCATCAAGAAGTAAAATAAAAGGATAAAAAAAATCGGTGAAAGTATCATTAAATTTTATTCAGTTATATAGAGGGAGTCGCGGATAAGAGATGGATACCCCAAAGAGTAACGAACGGATGGAGGTACAGACGGACACACAGACGGCGAACACTATATACCCTCGCACTTTCAAGTGGGGGTTATAAGTGTGTGGAGGGGCTAGTCCCCTCCTCAACACACATCCCCCACTGATTTTCTCTTTTCTCTTCCTTTGTTTTTTAAAACCTGTATGGCTCGGCAAATATAAGATTCGAAAACAAGTTTTATGAGTGCTTTATTGAGATAAATTTATAATTTATCCGCTGATATATGCATCATTACAACTACCCAAGCACCAGCGAGGACAGCCACTCCCTCTCTTACACATGACCTCAGAGAGGCGGTTTGCAAACTTGTGGCAGTTGTTGCTCAATAAATTGTAGCTACCGAACGTGCACCGGTAGTTGCGTGCGCAACCCTTCAGACACTCGACATCTACCTCACTGTAACCAGCAGGCGAACTCTCCCTTCCGCCCGAACATTTGTACCCAAGAAGACGGTTTGGTGAAACATGGGCTTTGGAGTCACCTTTAAAATTAATTGCATATATCATATATATTTGCATTCTGTCACATCATAATGTTGCTTGTTTATTATATTGTTTGTGTGCAAAAGAAATACTAGTACTCCGCAAGTAGGCTTTGTAAAGTCTCTGACTTCGCATAAGTTGCATTAGTCCAAAATTACAAGGAATAACATAACAAATAAAATGAAATGAAATGAAAAGTTAGTGATATCTTTAAGAAATTGAAGTTTAAATAATTTAAAACTCTTGAAGGAATAATTTAAATAATTTTATTACAATCAGTATTATTGGATTTGGAATGATTTTGACATTTAATATAACTAGAGAAAATACTCACTTGAAAATTCGAAATACAACCCTTTATAGTAAATAAACCGATGAGTCAATTCCCACACTCCCCTTGTTGGAATGCCACGTCTGCCCTTGTTCATGCACCAAAGATTTGTGGTACCAAAATAATACGGACTTGCTCCACCTTCGCGTTAACAAAACAGGCAAAAAACTAAAGAATGGAGGCGTACAAGGCGAGGACAATCCCCCGCTCTGAGAAAAGACATTTCTCAATTCTAAAAGTTACATTTTTTCAAAATTATATTGTTTATATCATCTTTTACACATTTAATTCTGTATTTCATTGTTTTAATATTTTATTATGAATTTATTTTTCACTCATGTTTTTACGATATGTGAAAAAGAAAGAAAAAGCTTCATATATCATTCGAACTCTCTCCATGGCGCTGGGTTTGGTCCAAGACGGACCGCTTTAACCACTACCCTACGAAGTACGTGTATATGCATTATCGACGTCGGTCAGTGTGATTTAAATGAACGTGTTTGTTGAAGCGTATATATTTTTTTAAAGAAATTTTTGATTTTCATATAGAACGGGTTGACCAATTCATGTTCAAAGTTCATTTTTTATAGCTCTAGTAAACCCATTTTTCACCAAATATGCTTAACTGTCAACTTTGAAATAAAGATTATCAAATAATAAGTCGTTCAGTAAAATAAAATGATAAGATGTTTTGAAGATGACATTACTGAGAACATGATTTTAGAAAAATATAACTTTTCTGTGAATTTTGAAAATTGAGAAACATTTTGTCTCAGAGTGGGGGATTGTCCACGCCTTATACGCCCTCTTTCTTTAATAAAATTCATGACTTATGATGAAAGCAATCGACGGAGACCAGCTAGAAGAATAAAATCAAATAGTCTAAGAGAATAAAATGGGTGGAATACTATTAGAATACTTAAAATGGTTTATTATTTGACGATTATCCTTTAAAAATTTGAACACTAAAGTTACAAGTAACAACGATCAAAGTTTTCACCATAGGAAATCAAAGTATTTTTACTGTGAATTTCAGATATATATATTTATTTTTTTCCCTACAAGTCATTTTCTGATATTACAGAGAACTATGTCTTGTATATTTATATTTTTGAAAAACTATAGTAAAGTTTTTTTTGTTAGAATTTTTAGAGTATCTATCTTTATCTTGATAAAGGCATATAAATATATATTTGAATAAAAGGTTTACCTCTTGCAGGACAGTTCCCGCTGTTACCATTTTTCCCCACTAACCACCACGCATCTGATTCGCAGAGCAGGAAAACACCCAGTACGAAAAACTAAATAAAACATTTAAGACATGTGAAAAATAAATGTTCATTAAACTAAAAATTGTCAAGAAAAATAATTCGTAAGGTGAATAAAAAGTAAAAAAAAATTCGTTTTGACAATCAAGAAGAAATTTACTCACGTTGACAGATCTGGAAAACATTGCGAAAGGTTTTTCATTCGCAGAAAGAATGTTTATTGGACAAGGGATCCACTTAGTTTATATTCTTATTTTTTGTCGATAAAATAGCTTGCCTGAGTATATTAAGCTTAAACTGAAATATGATATCATAAATTTCAATTTTTCCTTTCTTGCTCAACATCTGAACCGGTGGATACAACGAATAAAGAAGAACCAGATTATGTTTAATAATTTTTCTTTCGATACATACTATACATATTTTTATTGACATGTATACACATGATGCATGTTTTGAACTCTTTTTCGTTCATTGCATGTCTATGGATCGTCACGAGAGTGCAATCGGTAGAGCGTTCAAAAAAGGTAGCAATTGTTCCTTCGCCATGTGCTCGGCACTTTGAAGTGAAAGCCGCGGGTCATTCGGACGGAACTTTAAAAACTGAGGTCCCGTGTCACCACAAGGGTTTGCACAATAAAGATCCCTCGCTGCTCAATAACTCTTTTGTACCGAGTAAAGGACAAATTTTGAAGTCCGTCACCGGTTTATGATGACGTCTCTGTAGCAGATGAGAGGTAAAATGACAAGTACTGTGAATTAAGGAACAGTGTGAACAGAAAGGATGAAGACCTGACTATTTCAACAGGATATCCTGGACTCCGAGCGAAGTCTGTTTAAAAAATTTTAAAGTTTATGAAAACATTTTCCGAAACAAAAACAAAGATACGTTGTAAAATAAGTTCGGAGACAGAGAAGGCTTCTTGCTGATCCTGAATTTGACATTTAAAAGACACCAAGAAGTGGAAGCTACATGATGATAACATTTGATTCATTGTGGAATCGCCGACTATAGGAACTCATAATATTCAACTTGAGACCATCTGATGATGTCAATGACTTATTTTGAAGCTCCAAGGAGTCTAGATTAGGGGGCATATCAACATAAAGCATCTACCGTAATCTGTGAGTTACCAATTTAGTTGGTGACCTTAAATAAAAACAATATTTGATCGATACATTCATTAAAGGATTAATATAATAATTATGATGTTTTGATAATTTTAATGTATGATTGAATAATTCTTAGACCCCCTATTAGGTGAGGTCCAACATTGCAGAAAAAATGCTTTGATATGTTCAATTGCACGTCACCTTACTGATAAACAGAAGTATTTTCTTTTTTCTTATTCAGATACGAAAATTCCAAATCGATACAAATAGCTCTGGGAAGATCACTGGCACCCTTCTGTTAATATTTCAGGGGCACAGAATCTGGGAGGGTGGGTGGGTTGATCTGTGGTGCATATTGAACTGCCCCTCCCCACTTGTTTTTTTAAAGAATGTAAATATTATTTTCGTAAGAATTTTTTTTTGAAAAGGTTGGATGCTAAATAAGGTTTGTTCTTTTGTCATAAAATCATTCAGTAAAACCGTTATTGCAGTTTTATAGTTCAGTACGATATTTGAAGTCCTTCAAGTATATATACAATATTCACTCACCCTTCGAATTCGGACTCGATGAATATTTTACTTCCTCAGGACTTAAGAATTTAATGATAATAACATTTGTATATTTTTCAATTAATGAAACAAACAAAACCCCTTATAAATATTGAAAAAAAACTTTAATTGTATTTTTGGAGGAATTTTCACGATCGAGTATCGCGACATAGCTCTTTCTAGCAAATTCTTCTCGTACGAAAATTAGTCGTCACTGATAGATTTCAGACTTAACATTCACGAATACATGTAAATACTGTTTCAAATAATAGTTTGTTATTAGCAATTTTATCAATATTTTCTTTCCAAAGAAAAAAAAATACGTTTCACCATTATTTCAATACTCGTATTTAAAAGAGTGAAAACTTGTATCTTTTGAATTTTTAGCCTCGTCATCGCGAATATTTCTCGCCGCTAAACCGGTTCTTAAAGCCACGGTGTCTATTAACAACAGATCCAAAAGAAGGCTTGATCGTGAAAATTAATCGTCGTAAACTTTAGTTTATCCCTGGCAAATAGCGAAATAAAATCGTTGCAAATAAAAGTTGTTTTACAGTAGTTTGATTTCTAATGAGTCTTTATAGATAATGACGGGTGAGCTTTAGAGATCCTTAGTTTGCTTGTTATATCAACAATTTACAATGAGGAAGTGTTTGCTATATACATGGGTAATTCATCACATTACACGTACAGCATCCTTTGAACAGATGCATTGAAAAGCTATTCGGTATTGTAAATTACACTGAATCTCTACTTAACGCACCACAAATCGCACACTCGTGATTATCAGTTTCATCAATCAATATCAACAGAAATTTGTTTTATTTACTCTTACATGTTTAATTTCAATATAAAGTTAAAATATCTAAGTCAATTCGAAGTATGCAAAGTATGAAGAATATATTGTTATCCAGTTCGTCTTTTAGTCAACTTTCTTCTTTTTGAAACTACTCTCATATCGTATAATTAAATGCTGAAAATGTGCTATTTTTTGTGAAATTCTCATTTTAAATTGAGGTCAAAATTTCTCCATTATACCATGGAAGCACAAAGGGTTCGAAAAAGTTAATTCTACAAATTAAAACAACTTTGTTCTCTGAAAACCTCTCATTTTTTGCGGAAACAAACTTATCTTTGGAATTTGATTGGTGATGTATTGTAAATGTGATAAAAGATAAAAGGATTTGGAATTTTGGTTTTCACCCTGTGGGCTAATGAGGGTCAATTAAAAGCGTCGTTTCTCTACAAAAAAATTGATTCCCTGAACTCATCTTATATTTTTTGGCAGTATCCTATTCAAAATTTGAAATAGGATATGGCGTGTATTATACATGTAGATGTGCGATGACGCTTCTTTAATTTTGATTGTCACTTTCTGGGATGATGGAGGTCGAAAAAAATGTTTTTTTCTGTGAACTTCTGGCCCCTTGAACTTCTCTTACGGGGTATATTTTTTGCATTTACCAAATCATATTTTGAAATATGATTGGAACTCTCCTTGTACAAAAATATTTCAGAATTTTAACTGGGGGCCAAATAGAATTTTAAAATTTTTTTTTAAAAAATCCCAATGGGCAGTAATTAGGATATTTATTAGCAATTATATTTTCATATTCCAATGAAGCAGATTTTATTTTAAAAAAAACATAAGAAAAAATACTTGCTGTGACTTTCAACTCGATATTCAGATATCTCGGCAATATTTTATCAATTAACAACAGTACTGTTATTTTGATTTATATGTCTATTCTATGTATCACATTGAATTTGAAATAAGAATAAAAACAGCAGAGGGTTTAATTTGCCACATCTGCATTTTTCGATGATTCACACAAAAATTTCATTCTCAAGTATATTTTATTTGCATGTAGGTATATCAGACAATAACTTACATTCTTGTTAAACTTGCCGTGTTCATATATACCAAACACCTATCTCAAGAAAAAAAAATGTTGCAAAAATTTGATTAACTACAGCACAGTTATTATTATTTTCCTCTTTTTGTATTTTTTACAGGTGATCTTTTTCCAGGACATATCTCCATTGGAAATGCTGACAGAATCAGCTTTGTGTACTGTGATAGAAAACTGTCTAAATGTTATCTGTGATCCCGACAAGAGTGACTGCCCTTGGTTTGAATGTTGTGTAAAGTCCTACAGTACCCAGATGGGAGTTCGTTATCAGATTTTTGACACTTGTTTAGCATAACATTGTTATCAAAGATAAATTTGATTGAAAATGGGACTTCTTTCGTTATTGTCATAAATAATAAAAATGTAGTTCATGTATGTGTACTATCTTTTAAAAAATAAGAATTTGTTAGGGGTTGATTAATTGATTATTAAATTTATAAGGAATGAGATCTTGAATATTTTTCAAAAGATGAAAATGAATGCAGGATTCTTAAGGATATCAGAATGAGAAACAGAAATGCACCAAAAATAAAACTCATTATAAAAGTAGTCATTATTGTTAACCATCATCCAAGAACACCTACACACACACAATTTCAATATTTCCACTTATAACCTCAATGCCACTGTTTCAGCAATCAAATCAGGTCAAATATAGCAAATTGATGTACTTCTCAGTATATAACCATGGAATTAAGAAACTGTTACAGTTCACCTTGTTGCTTCTCTCAAGCGTTCTGCAAAAAATTTAATTGCCAAATGCGAAAGCTTGCATAAAGCTTATAAACAAGTTTAAACGCACATTTTAAATGCTGCAGGTAGCATACGCAGCAATTGAAAGCAAAGGATAAAGTTCAAGCAGCTTTTTGTTAAGTTAGTACTTGTACTTCTCTTTCAGATATGTCTTAATCACATTTGATCCTGCAATGCACATGGGTTTGTCATAGGCCACGTGCGTCTATAAGACTGTTGAAAAGATATCCTTGTACAAACAACAATTTAATAGGTCAGTTGATTATTCTTGACTGTAACCCCCAGTCTGTCTTTACAATTCTTGAACTTGGTTTGAGGCTACACTAAGCAATATATAATGTACCTTCATGCGTTGCTTCCTATTAATTAACTTTTGAGCTTGCTTCCATTCTTTCAATGCACATAAAATTTCGTTGACAGACCAATTATTATGAGATACATGATAAATATTTTTTAATTTCAAGCTCATCAAAAACGATTTTTTTAACAAAAATTAATATCAACTAGAAACTGCTTTATTCAAAAGCGAACATTTGAATGGTGCATGCATAACTAATTATTTTTGCGAATTTTCATTAAAATTGTAAAACTGATCTTAGACTTTAGAGAAAATGCTTGTTGTACTTAAATATGCTGATGATGATGCACGTCAACAGTCCTTGTACAATAAATTTGATGTGTAAGTGTATAATTATCTTTATATTTTTTTGGCAATATGGTATTTCTACCCTTCCACACCAAATGTCCGTCTTCAACAAGAAAAAAAAATATTTCTCTGTTATCATGTTTCACATACAAGGAACCTAATACAGTTTACAGCACCCCCTCCTCAAGCTCCCATTTTATTTATTTATCAATCAAATACGTAATCATGTCACATTACATTATATTGTGACATGATTCACTTTGAGATACTTTTTTGTCTTTTTAATAAAGCATTCCAGATGACCAAGTTTTTGTATTTTAATTTACTTACTTCACAAAAAGGTTTCAACTTCTAGCTTCATTTTGACACAGGTAAAAAGGATTCCAAATTGTTCAAACAAAGAACCAATTCCACTTCTAGGATGATATAATCCCCCCCCCCCCCCCCCCAAAAAAAATCAAATATGGGGGTCATTAAGAAAATAATAAAGCACGACTCGGATGGAAACGATAAACTTATTGAAAAATTCTTGAGGTAATGAAGTTTCTAATTTGGCCAAATCTTGATCCAGTGGGATAGGGACCGCAAAAGGGGGTGATTGTTTCCCCATTGAAATATAGATTGATTAAATATTGTTTAACGTCCCTCTCGGGAATTTTTCGCTCATATGGAGACGCCACCACTTGCCGGTGGAGAGCTGCAAAGGGCAAGGTAGGGTAACCACTGAATCTGGCCCCTTATTTAATGTTAAAATCAGAACAAAGTTAAAATTGTAGTAGTTTGTAGTAAAGAACTTAAATTGATGCTTGTTTTAAAATCAGCACTAGTCTAATTTTGATTCAAAGCTTACATGTAGGTCACAAGAGGGCGCAAAATGGGACTTTTTACCATAATTTCTCATTTTGGGTGGAATTTCGTCACATTTGAGATACTTTTCACTTCAGAAAACATAGAGCACAAGCTTGCCTATCTGAGATTTTAACACAAAAGATGCAACTGATACTAGAAATATATAAATTCGGTAGATAGGAAAGCTTGTACTCTGTTTTGTGAAAGAAAAAATAGCTGTAAAATTGATTAAAATTTACATAAAAGTGGGAAAAATCAAAATTTGATATATTTTCTAACCTTCCTGTGACCCCTGTGTATCCCATATATTAGAACAAATACTCATTTTGTGGCAGGGGTGATACGTGGTTTTCAATTTATAAACTTTTGCATCATTCTAAAAGACCCAAAACCAGGGGCCAAAAACGGATCTTACCCTATCTTGTCCTTTGTCCTACAATCGGCACTCAGGGCCATTGAGCAGGGAGGGATCTTTTTCCTGCCATCAGCTACTGCGACACGGGACCTCGGTTTGTACGGTCTCATCAGAAGGACCAGTCTCCACGTCCCATGGTGGGATTCGAATCCGCGACGTAAGGATCAACTCCTTACCTCGCGACTCTAGAGCTTTAGGTCTTCGTACTCATGTCTACAAAACGTTGGCACAAACGAGGATTGTTCGAAAAGTTCGTGGACGATGTCAATCTTCGTTATATCACTTACTAGAAATTTAAAATAAGCACAATATCATGAATATGATATGTAAAAATATTTGTTTTGTTGATGTGTGAAGTTCCATTCTAGTCGATTTAACAGAAATCAATTTACTTCATTTTAAAATCAACATGTTTTGTACCCGCGGAGCACACCCTAAACGGAAATGTAACATCAAAACATAGCGTCAAGAATTTCTAAAAAAAAAAAAAAAATACTATCCCTATACATTTCACACGGTATAATCCAATGCCCACTCATTGAATCCCTTTTCTTATACTTGAAATATATTTTAAGAATTGCTCCCGTAGAAGAATTTCCTTTGTGAAGGTTTTTATTTCTTTAATTACTTAACTCTGCTTTGAGAGGATACGCAACTCTGAAGCGCTTATGTCTTTCCTTTTTAGCTCACCTGAGCCAAAGGCTCAAGTGAGCTTTTTTGATAACATTTGTCCGTCTGTCTGTAAACAATTTTTCAAAATGCAACTCCTCCTACAGTTTGGTCTGATTTCAATACAACGTGGCACACAAGTAGACTAAACTAAGATACATAATTCTGTATATCAGTTTTTGATTTCAATGAACGGTGTTGCCGTGGTTACTAAAAATAGACATTTCTGTGAAATACATTTAAAATGCTACTCCTTCTACAGATTTTGTCTGATTTCACTATGGCTTAGCCAGGGGCGTAGCAACAGGGGGGGGCTGACCCCCCACTTTTTTCCCCAACCTTACTTATACTATAGGAAATGTTAATTGAAAGCCTGGTCGCCCCCCCCCCCCCCCACACACACTTTTAGTGATGTACCGAAAATTTAGTATTAGAATTGGTACTTAAAGTAGTTGACACTGAGAACAAGTTTACCTACACCCCCCCCCCCCCCCCCCCACGAAAGAGGATTTTCGACATTGGACAATTTTTTCACATTTTCCACACTAAGATACTTAATTCTATATATCGGTTTTTAATTTGGATGAACGATGTTGCTTTGGTTATTAAAAATAGAAATTTCTGTGAAGTACTCTCAAAATGCTACTGCATGCTCCTGCAGTTTTAGTCTGGTTGTAATATAATTTGGCTTGCAAGTAGACTACACTGAGATACATAATTATTAGTTTTATGTTTTAGATTTTGAGTATTGATGTTGCCATGGTAATTTAAATTCAAAATTCTGTAAAATTTTATTAAAAGCTACTCCCACAGTTGTAGTCTTATTACAATCTTGCACAAAAGAGACTTAGTAAAGGATCATTATTCTATATATTGCTTTTGTAAAGTTATATTAGTCCCAACTGTTACTTTTCTCTTCCGTTATTATAAGTACAAACCAGTAGAGCTACAGTCTCAACAGAGACTTCTGGTTCTAAAATAATCTGATAATTTTATTTAGCTACGGACACTACATAGTCCAAATATTTACGATTGGCTTTTGTTTGTGAAAAAAAAAACATTTTATAGACTTCTGAAATCTGAACTAGTACCTATTACAAATAAGATTTAAATGATTGTTAGATACAAAATACACGAAAATCAGATATTATTTCAAAAACAATTTACTTGCAGAACTAATGTCAACAGGAAAGAAAAATCCAATTTAAAAAATTTGAAACCTCCTGTTTTCACATTTACAACTATATAACTTAAGTGCAAAACAAAAGTTCTCTATAACTTATTAACGTTTTATGAAAACTTTTTAACATGTAGTTACACTGATCAACGAAGTCAGTCAAATTTAAGCGTTACGGACACTTCATATGGCTCAATTTTTCACAGGCTTGAGGATCAAGTTTTTGTTTTTCTCCCCATTTCCTAACGTATTCAGCATTCTGAAATGGCGGACCAACAATTTATAAAAGTCACCATTTAGCGACCAAAAAGTAATTGTGACTTGGAGAACTGAAATTTCCAAAGTTTTGAAATATGTGTGTCCAGGGCCAGTGGTTCCTGTGGTTATAAAGTTGAAATGTATTTTCTCTTTGTTACTCTGATCTAACTCTTGGTATTAATTTACTAGAGTAAGCATGCTAAAGGTATAATTATGATAAGCAATGGTGCTTCTTTCATTTTATTGTAGACTAGTTAATAGCTTTATAATACATGTAATAAAACAGGCAGAAAAGAAAATATGAAATCAGAAGAGGATATGTAAATGATAATCTCTATCCGTCAACTCCTACAAATATCATCTGACATTTAATTAATTAAGGGAATCCACTGGCAAACTCTGTATTCTTATTTCTGTAGCTGTTTGTATATTGATGTTATATGGTTCTTGTCTGAGAGCTTGTTGGTATGAGTATAAAGCAGCCTGGAGGTTCCCTGTCACCTGTTGACAGATCCCCAGAATCTGCCACGATATGTCTCTGTATGGTAAAGATATAAGCTGACCCTGATCATAGTGAACTAGGGTCTGTACATCATCTGTTGTTGGTGCTGGATTTGTGTCTACATGTCTGTAACACAAGATCTCTGGGTGACAGGGGACCTCCAGGCTGCTTTATACTCATACCAACAAGCTCTCAGACAAGAACCATATAACATCAATAGAAATAAGAATACAGAGTTTGCCAGTGGATTCCCTTAATTAATTAAATGTCAGATGATATTTGTAGGAGTTGACGGATAGAGATTATCATTTACATATCCTCTTCTGATTTCATATTTTCTTTTCTGCCTGTTTTATTACATGTATTATAAAGCTTTTAACTAGTCTATAATAAAATGAAACCATTGCTTATCATGATTATACCTTTAGCATGCTTACTCTAGTAAGTTAATACCCAGAGTTAGATCAGAGTAACAAAGAGAAAATGCATTTCAACTTTAAAATCACTTGTGCACCCCACTCCACAGGAACCACTGACCCTGGGTACACATATTTCAAAACTTCGGAAATTTCAGTTCTCCAAGTCACAATTACTTTTTGGTCGCTAAATGGTGACTTTTAAAAATTGTTGGTCGCCATTTTAGAATGCTGAATAGGTTAGGAAATGGGGAGAAAAACAAAAACTTGATCCTCAAGCCTGTGAAAAAATTGAGCCCTGTGTAGTGTTCATAACCTTTAAAATTGATTGCCTTCGTTGATCAGTGTATCTACATTCTAAAAAAGTTTTCATAAAACGTCAATAAGTTTGAGAACTTTTGTTTTGCACTTAAGTTATATAGTTGTAAATGTGAAAACAGGAGGTGTTAATTTATTTTAAATTTGATTTTTCTTTCCTGTTGACATTAGTTCTGCAAGTAAATTGTTTTTAAAATAATATCTAATTTTCGTGTATTGTGTATCTAATAATCATTTAAATCTTATTTGTAATAGTTCAGATTTCAGAAGTTTATAAAATGTTTTTTTCTCCACAAACAAAAGTCAATCGTAAATATTTGGATTTAATATGCAGTGTCCGTAACTAAATAAAGGTATCATAAAACTGATAATTATGTATCTCAGTGTAGTCTACTTGCATGCCATATTATATTACAACCAGACTAAAACTACAGGAGGAGTAGCATTATGAAAGTATTTCACAGAAATTTCTATTTTTGTAACCAAGGCATCGTTCATCCAAATCAAAAACCGATATACAGAATTATGTATCTTTGTGCAGTCTACTTGTGTGCTGACTAATATTGAAATCAGACCAAAACTGTAGAAGGAGTAGCATTTTAAAAGTATTTCACAGAAATTTCTATCGGTATAATAAAATAGTCCTGGTCTTGGGGAACTAGAATCTTGCTAACTCTCTCAATGATATACTTTAACTGTATATCAAAAAAATATTATATTGAATATTAGTTTGTCAGTATGGGTATTTATAGCCGCAATACAGTTTGCGACAGGACAGGAAGGTTTTTTTCCCGGATCTTCGTTACATGCAGTACTATACACAAAATCACAGGCACCTGTCGTATGGTTGGTGTACATTTCCCCTCTCCCTCCTCATGGGAATTTAACTTTGCAAATATTCACGAATTCCTCGTCTGTGTAACTAATTAATGAAATATTTCGATATTTGATATCATTTCCCGTTTTTGTGAAGTTTTAAAGATAAATTCTTTCTTTACGTTAAGGTATGTATCGGTATTTAAAAATACTACTCCTATAAGTAACAGCCGCGGTAAATGTCCCCACGCTCCTTATTACACACTATTACCGACACCGGCAACTGGGACTACCGATGCAACTGGGAAGACAGATCGCACAGTTGTTTATCGCTATGACAGAAACCTAATGAATATATATATAATATTTTTGACTATTTATGATATCCATTTACTTTTGTTTGGCGGTTTCCACGTTTGATCTTACCATAAACTTTTTTTCTGTTGAATTAAAACTATGATTTCATAGTAAAACAAAATAAGAAAAGAATAAAGTTAAATTTCAATAATTGTTCAGGAAAAATTGGTCAAACTGATCTTATATTATTAAAACTGCCACTCCATGGTCACATTTCTTGTTTATTATAAATTGAGGCTCTTTACGGCATAAATGCAAAATATGGATAGTCTTAAAGTTTGTTGTTTAATAAACGAGCCGCAAGAGCTTGATTTTGATGGGTCAAGTTGATTTGGCTATCGTGTACGACAGACGAGGCAAACAATGACAACAGATTTAAAACGAAATATGGCAATCGGAAACAGTGAATAAAAAAATTGATAAAATATAAAGTTGTTGTAAGTTAATAAGCTTCAAATTTCAGGAAACTTTTGTTGTTGTAGTTGTAAATTAAATGTATAATATCTCTTTACCAATCAAAATTAAAGGCTTGCAGCACACTTATTAAACAATAGAGACTTTCCAAATTTTGCAGATATGTCGTAGAGAGCCTAAATTTATTACAAACAACAAGAAATATGATCGGGGAATAGCAGTTTTAATGCTATAAGCTCACTTTGACCAATTTTCTCTGAACAACTATTGAAATTTAACTTCTTCTTTCTGTTCTTATTTTGTTATACCATGAAATCATAGTTTTATTTTCAACAGAAAAATAAGTTTTGGTATCATCAAAATTGAAAAGCACCAAACGAAAATAAACGAATGTTAAAAATAGTCAAAATATGATATCAATTAAGGTCACTGTCATAGCGAAAAACAACTTTGCCATCTCTGGTCCCAGTTGCGTCGGTAGTCCCAGTTGCCGGTAATATGATGTGCTTATATTACGCGGCGCCAAGTCGACAGTATCTCGCCATGAACCTTTGGCATGTTGGAGCAATAAAGTTATAAAAATACTTTTCATTCTTATATATTGTCTCTAAAAATTATAAAAACGGAAAATTAAATCAAATATAATTAGATATTCAGAAGATACATACCACTCCCTACCATCCACAATCACAAAGAATGGCTGAGCCTTTTAATAGAACACTGTAAACTGTAAAGCTAAGTGGATTTGTAAATGAACAACATTCTGCTTGGGACGTCCATTTGTCAAATATTATGATTCCTTACAGGTCTTCTGTGCATGCAACTACTGGGGTAACCTCTAATAAGCTTATGCTGGGGCGTGAAGTCACAGCCTCTCTAGATCTGATGTACGAAGTTCCGAGTAACATTAAAGAGACACCCACTAATAAATGGGTATGGGAGCTTCAAGAACACATTGTGAAAATTATAAACAAGTAGTCAGCGAAAACACTGGTCAGGTTATGGTAAGACAAAACATTTCCATGATAGGAAACTGAGGTGGAAAACTTACAGTATGGGGAAAAATTGTATTTATTCTTTCCATGCAGAAAGTCTTGAAAAAAATAATGGAAAATAAAAAAAACCTCTCAAGAACAACTTGGCCAAAAAAGATGAAACTTGTATGGAAGCATCCTCAGGTATTGTACATTCAAGTTTTTATCAACTATGACTCTGGGTTGTAAGGCGGGGCCACTATGGACGATTTAAGTTTTACAGAGAACTACATAGGACAATTCTTTAAAAACTCTTCTTCATAAGAACACCAAAGCCACGAATGGTCATATTCATATGGAAGCATGCATAAGTAGTGTAAATTCATTGTGGTTACGAAACTGTTAAAACAGAATATTTAAATTTATTACCTTGACTTTTGATCTTTTGAACTCATAATCAACAAGCATTCTGAGAGTATTGCATAAGCAATACATGTCCCAAAACGGGTTCCCCTTTTCTCTTTGGGGTGTCATTTTATTTGAGCCTGTGTATGAAAAATTGTTACTTAAATATGGACATTTCAGTTATTACTTGAATATGAATGAAATGTATTGGATCTGCCTTACAAAGAAAGACTCGTGACTTCTTTGAATGGCATCTGACACACACAAATGCTTTGATCAGAACAGCTTATTTTACATGGTTGAACAACAATTCTATACCTGAAAAAAAAATCAAACTTGATCTATATATGTCATTATAAAGGTATCCAGTAAGTTTCAAATCATGATAATCTCGTTTAGAACATGAATCCAGTCGTGCATCACGACATTAATTTAGTGCATCACGAACTCTATTGTGAACCCAATTATTAAAAAAAATACCACAATTTCTTCAGAAATCAATGAAGTAGAACGAAATGCAAACTTGATCTATAACTAATCAATTTAATAAAGCTATCCAGCAAGTTTCAATTCATGACAATCTCGTCTAGAACATAAATTGAGTGAATTACAACATAAATGTAGGCATTCACGAACCCTTTATTTAACCCAATTATAAAATTAAAAAAAAATAAAAATGCCATAATTCTTTCAAAAATCAATTAAGCAGAACGA